>NC_084732.1:90027176-90039676 GCF_033978785.1 Entelurus aequoreus
AACCAGGTCTGCACTCAATCACCTGCTTGGGAGCCCAGGGACTCCTGCAGGTCTAACCAGGTCTGCACTCAATCACCTGCTTGGGAGCCCAGGGACTCCTGCAGGTCTAACCAGGTCTGCACTCAATCACCTGCTTGGGAGCCCTGGGACTCCCGCAGGTCTAACCAGGTCTGCACTCAATCACCTGCTTGGGAGCCCTGGGACTCCCGCAGGTCTAACCAGGTCTGCACTCAATCACCTGCTTGGGAGCCCAGGGACTCCCGCAGGTCTAACCAGGTCTGCACTCAATCACCTGCTTGGGAGCCCAGGGACTCCTGCAGGTCTAACCAGGTCTGCACTCAATCACCTGCTTGGGAACCCTGGGACTCATGCAGGTCTAACCAGGCATGGGATTGTTACCTCTATAGTCCTCTTTTTTTATCTCTAAAAATATTTTCCCTTTTTCCTCATTTTTTCCCGACCTACAATGTGTCTTGATCCGTCTCTTTGCCATACCTGCCAACAACTATGCCATGAGTACGGTTGTTGATCATCCAGTGGTCAAAAGTAGGGTTTTCCTTTAAAAATAGAAACTACGTAGTGAAGCAACTCCACGGGCAGGGTACCAACATCATTGATTGGTTGGTTACTATGATGAAGCACCATTGGTTGAGATTAGGCCAATGAGAAACAAGGTAAATCATGGAACCAGGAAGGGAAATCACAACAGACGAGAAGAGGGAATGTTCAAGTATATTAAAAAAGTCGTGGAATATGTCAGAGAGATTCTCTTAGCCATGTAGACCACCATACTTGCCAACCCTCCCGATTTTCCCGGGAGACTCCCGAATTTCAGTGCCCCTCCCGAAAATCTCCCGATTTCCACCCAGTTAACAATTTTGGGGGCGTGCCTTAATAAGCACTGCTTTTAGCGTCCTCTACAACCTGTCAGGTCCGCTTTTCCTCCATACAAACAGCGTGCCGGCCCAGTCACATAATATATGTGGCTTTAACACACACACAAGTGAATGCAATCCATACTTGATCAACAGCCATACAGGTCACACAGAGTAGCCGTATAAACAACTTTAACACTGTTACAAAAATGCGCCACACTGTGAACCCACACCAAACAAGAATGATAAACACATTTCGGGAGAACATCCACACCGTAACACAACAGAACAAATACCCAGAACTCCTTGCAGCACTGACTCTTCCAGGACGCTACAATATACACCCCCGCGACCACCAAACCCCGACCCCGCCCACCGCTGCAGGACTGTGGCGCCGGGGAACCACACGGTGATGGGGGAGGTGAGGATGGACTCGATGATGGCTGAGTAGAACTGCACCAGCATCTCGTCGGCACCTTGAGTTTCTTCAGCTGCCGCAGGAAGTACATCCTCTGCTGGGCCTTCTTGATGAGGGAGTTGATGGTCAGCCCCCACTTGAGGTCTTGGGTGATGGTGGTGCCCAAGAAACGGAAGGAGTCCACGATGAAGATGGGGGTGGGAGAGTCCATTAGTGTGAGGGGGGGGTTGGTGGGGCTGTGACTTTCCCCCTGGTGGAGGGGGTGGGGGGACACAGGTCCGGTGGCCATGGATGAAGTGCTGGCTGTCCAGAGTCGGGACCCGGGGTGGACCACTCGCCTGTGCATCGGTTGGGGACATGCGCTGCTGACCCGTCTCCGCTCGAGATGGTCTCCTGCTGGCCCCACTATGGACTGGACTCTCACTATTATGTTAGATCTACTATGGACTGGACTTTCACAACACTATGTCAGACCCACTCGATGTACATTGCATCCGGTCTCCCCTAGAGGGGGGGCGGGGGGGGGGGGGGTTACCCACATATGCGGTCCTCTCCAAGGTTTCTCATAGTCATTCACATCGACGTCCCATTGGGGTTGAGTTTTTCCCTTGCCCTTATGTGGGCTCTGTACCGCGGATGTCGTTGTGGCTTGTGCAGCCCTTTGAGACACTTGTGATTTAGGGCTATATAAATTGATTGATTGATTGATTGACTTTCCTGAAGTCCATGATCATCTCCACTGTTTTCTGGGCGTTCAGCTCCAGGTTGTTGAGGCTGCACCAGGACGCCAGCCGGTCCACCTCTCTCCTGTAGGCGGACTCATCGCCATCCGAGATGAGCCAGATGAGGGTAGTGTCGTCCGCAAACTTGAGCAGCTTTACGGACTGGTGATTGGAGGTGCAGCAGTTTGTATACAGGGAGAAGAGCCAGAAGGAAAGTACACAGCCCAGAGGAGTACCAGTGTCAAGAGCTGTGATGAGCTGAAGGCCGTTCGTGACGACAGTAATGTGTGTTGAGGCCCTGAGCGAGAGTCTGGTCATTCAGGGCCTTGGGGGCTTTGGGTTTATAGTTCGTAAGGGCCCTTAGCCACCTCCACACGGCTGCAGAGTCATTGGAGCTGAACCGTTCCTGTAGACGGTTAGAGTACACAGATTTAGCTTTCTCCACTTCCCTGTTGAAGTGGTACTTCGCTTCTCTGCAGGTACTCCGGTCCCCGCTCCTCCACGCAGACTCCTTCTCCTTGCGCAGCTGTCTGAGCTTAGGTGTGAACCATGGCTTGTCGTTGTTATAACAAACCGTGGTGCGCGTTGGAATGATCCGCGCCTCATTGAACTGTATGTATGAGGTCACAGTGTCCGTATACTCGTCAAGATTGTCCGTGGCCGCTCCAATTGCCTCCCAGTCTGTCGTCTCCCAACATGCACGCAGCTCGTCCACAGCCTCAGCGGTGTACTTCTTAATGGTCTTCTTAACAGGTTTAGCCAGTTTCAGTCTCGGTCTGTATAAAGGGATTAAGTGCACCATCACGTGATCTGATAGTCCAAGAGCAGCGTGCGGGACTGCATGGTATGCCTTACTTATTGTGGTGTAACAGTGATCCAAAGTGTTCTCCTCTCTAGTCGAGCATTTAATAAACTGCCTATACTTGGGTAATTCCTGTCTCAAATTTCCCTTGTTAAAGTCACCAAGCACGATAACAAGAGAGTCCGGAATAGACCATTCCACATGTAAGATCTGGTCTGCAAGTCATGCACGTCCGCGCTGGGCGGTATGTAGGCAGCCACCAGTATGAAACAATCTCACGCAGTGAGTAAAAGGGCTTACATTGAATGAAAAGATATTCCAGAGAAGGAGAGCAGTGTTGGGATATCACCGTCACGTCTGTACACCAGCTGTTGTTGATGAAGAAGCAGACTCCACCGCCTCTTGTTTTGCCAGAGAGCCCCGCGTCTCGGTCCGTGCGGAGAAGATGAAAGTCCTCCAGTTGAACCGCGCTGTCCGGGACACTGGCGCTCAGCCACGTCTCCGTGAAGATGAGGAAAAGTCCTTGTTTCTTCTCATCAGCAACGCTAGCTCGTCCATCTTGTTGGGAAGTGAGCGGACGTTGGAGAGAAATATGCCAGGTAAGGGTGTGCGTAATCCTCGTCTGCGGAGACGGACGAGGGCTCCCGCTCGCTTTCCTCTTCGGCGCGGTTTTCCTCTTTTGATGAAAGAATGGACCGCTGACGCTAAAATGACCGGTAATAAGTCCGTAGGGGTGTGGTAATAGGTCGGTAGGGGTGTGGTAATAAGTCCGTAGGGGTGTGGTAATAGGTCGGTAGGGGTGTGGTAATAAGTCCGTAGGAGTGTGGTAATAGGTCGGTAGGGGTATGGCAATAAGTCCGTAGGAGTGTGGTAATAGGTCGGTAGGGGTATGGCAATAAGTCCGTAGGAGTGTGGTAATAGGTCATCTACATCTACTATATGATCATCTACATCAACAATGTTTGGTGTATAAATGTGAATGAATGTTTGGTGTATGAATGAATGAATGTTTGGTGTATGAATGAATTAATATTTGGTGTATAAATATGAATGAATGTTTGGTGTATGAATATGAATGAATGTTTGGTGTTTAAATATGAATGAATGTTTGGTGTATGAATATGAATGAATGTTTGGTGTTTAAATATGAATGAATGTTTGGTGCATGAATATGAATGAATGTTTGGTGTTTAAATATGAATGAATGTTTGGTGTATGAATATGAATGAATGTTTGGTGTTTAAATATGAATGAATGTTTGGTGTATGAATATGAATGAATGTTTGGTGTTTAAATATGAATGAATGTTTGGTGCATGAATATGAATGAATGTTTGGTGTATAGATGAATGTTTGGTGTATAGATGAATGTTTGGACACTACTGTGCAGTGATGGATGCCAGTGGAAAGTAGCTGAAGTAACTTCAGACGTGTTCCCTGGCAAGACCAAGGTCACATTTAACTGTCCCTCAGACCGAGTCCATATTCAGACTTTATTTATAGACCTTTATTCATAGACATGCTTGTCACTCTGGAACATCCTTTTCTACTAACACTGGAAAGGGACCCTAATATGCAACTTAATAATATAATAATTATATTATACATACATACATACATACATATATATATAAATATATACACACACATATATATACAAATATATATATATATATATATACATACATATGTGAATATGTATGTATACGTATGTGTGTATATATACATACATACATAAACACACACATATATATATATGTGTGTATATGTATGTATATATACATACATGTATATATATACATACATATATATACATACATTCACAAATATATATATATACTGTATATATATATACATACATATATACATACTTATATATATATATATATATATACACACATACATATATATATACATACATATATATACACACATATATATATACATACGTATATATACACACATACATATATACACACATATATATACATATACACATGCATATATATACATACATACATACACACATATATATACATACATATATACATACATATATATACACACATATATATGTACATACGTATATATACACACATACATATATACACACATATATACATATACACATGCATATATATATACATACATACATACACACATATATATACATACATATATACACATATATACATACATACATATATATACACATATATACATACATATATATATCTACATATATACACATATACATATATATACATACATATATATATATACATATATACACATATATACATACATACATATATATATCTACATATATACACATATATACATACATACATACATATATATATATACATATATATATATACACACATACCAATGACGTGCGGTGAGGTTCATGGCTGGTGAGGCACTGACTTCATCACAGTCAGATTTACAAACATATGAACCCTAAAGAGTATCTTATTCACCATTTGATTGGCAGCAGTTAACGGGTTATGTTTAAAAGCTCATACCAGCATTCTTCCCTGCTTGGCACTCAGCATCAAGGCTTGGAATTGGGGGTTAAATCACCAAAAATGATTCCCGGGCGCGGCGCCGCTGCTGCCCACTGCTCCCCTCACCTCCCAGGGCGTGAACAAGGGGATGGGTCAAATGCAGAGGACAAAGTTCATTACACCTAGTGTGTGTGTGACAATCATTGCTACTTTAACTTAACTTTACACATACAAACTGTAGCACACAAAAAAGCACATTTAATAAAAAAAACGTTATTATGGTCTTACTTTTACTTATAAATGAAGTCCATGCGCCGCTGTTGTGCTGGATTAATGCACCCCCGCCGTAGAATGCACCCCCTGACGGGAGTGTTATATCAACTAAAGCCCACACTTAAACTTTCCACGTGCAAGATTGAATCTATTTAAAAAAGTGATTTAATAAGAAGCCAAAAAGTGCAAAAACAATAATGTTGGTGTTGGAGGAGTTGTGAATGAATGAAATATGAAATCCGTGCTGCAGTCTGCAGGTGTACCTAATGTTATGTCCCTGACAACTCCTCCAACACCAACATTATTGTTTTTGCACTTTTTGGCTTCTTATTAAATCACTTTTTTAAATAGATTCAATCTTGCACGTGGAAAGTTTAAGTGTGGGCTTTAGTTGATATAACACTCCCGTCAGGGGGTGCATTCTACGGCGGGGGTGCATTATCCAGCACCAGGAGGCGGGATTACTGCGAGCCTCAGCCAGTGCGTCTTCGCAGCAGATTTATGATTGCTCAGCACAAGAAATACGTGACACACATACAGTTGTTGACAAAATACACTGTACATTATATACCTCCGCTAACTACACTATGGAAATGTATAATATAATTCATGTAGCAATATGCTCTCACTGCACAGCAGTTAGCCCAGTCATTGCGCAATCCATGTTGAGGCACAACTCAGTGACGTGCCTCAACTGGCTGCTGATCACCGCACCGTCTCTTCTCACTATTTGAAGGGCAAATGTGAAAATTCAGCGATTTTGAATAACAATACGCGTGTCCGAGTCGACCGTTAAAAGTCTCCAGGAGGTACAGTGGGTGCACGCGTGTCCGAGTCGACCGTTAAAAGTCTCCAGGAGGTACAGTGGGTGTACGCGTGTCCGAGTCGACCGTTAAAAGTCTCCAGGAGGTACAGTGGGTGTACGCGTGTCCGAGTCGACCGTTAAAAGTCTCCAGGAGGTACAGTGGGTGCACGCGTGTCCGAGTCGACCGTTAAAAGTCTCCAGGAGGTACAGTGGGTGTACGCGTGTCCGAGTCGACCGTTAAAAGTCTCCAGGAGGTACAGTGGGTGAACGCGTGTCCGAGTCGACCGTTAAAAGTCTCCAGGAGGTACAGTGGGTGCACGCGTGTCCGAGTCGACCGTTAAAAGTCTCCAGGAGGTACAGTGGGTGTACGCGTGTCCGAGTCGACCGTTAAAAGTCTCCAGGAGGTACAGTGGGTGCACGCGTGTCCGAGTCGACCGTTAAAAGTCTCCAGGAGGTACAGTGGGTGCACGCGTGTCCGAGTCGACCGTTAAAAGTCTCCAGGAGGTACAGTGGGTGCACGCGTGTCCGAGTCGACCGTTAAAAGTCTCCAGGAGGTACAGTGGGTGCACGCGTGTCCGAGTCGACCGTTAAAAGTCTCCAGGAGGTACAGTGGGTGCACGCGTGTCCGAGTCGACCGTTAAAAGTCTCCAGGAGGTACAGTGGGTGCACGCGTGTCCGAGTCGACCGTTAAAAGTCTCCAGGAGGTACAGTGGGTGCACGCGTGTCCGAGTCGACCGTTAAAAGTCTCCAGGAGGTACAGTGGGTGCACGCGTGTCCGAGTCGACCGTTAAAAGTCTCCAGGAGGTACAGTGGGTGCACGCGTGTCCGAGTCGACCGTTAAAAGTCTCCAGGAGGTACAGTGGGTGCACGCGTGTCCGAGTCGACCGTTAAAAGTCTCCAGGAGGTACAGTGGGTGAACGCGTGTCCGAGTCGACCGTTAAAAGTCTCCAGGAGGTACAGTGGGTGTACGCGTGTCCGAGTCGACCGTTAAAAGTCTCCAGGAGGTACAGTGGGTGTACGCGTGTCCGAGTCGACCGTTAAAAGTCTCCAGGAGGTACAGTGGGTGCACGCGTGTCCGAGTCGACCGTTAAAAGTCTCCAGGAGGTACAGTGGGTGCACGCGTGTCCGAGTCGACCGTTAAAAGTCTCCAGGAGGTACAGTGGGTGTACGCGTGTCCGAGTCAACAACTAAGAGAAGACTTCACCAGAGGAAATAGAGAGGTTTCATCGCAAGGTGTAAACCATTGGTGAGCCTCAAAAACAGGAAGGCCAGATTAGAGTTTGCCAAGAAACATGTAAAAGAGCCTGTGCAGTTCTGGAACAACATCTTATGGACAGGTGAGACGAAGATCAACTTGTAGCAGAATGATGGAAAGAGAAGAGTATGGAAAAGGGAAGGAACTGCTGAAGATCCAAAGCATAGCAGCTCATCAGTGAAGCATGGTGGTGTGGTAGTGGCATGCATGGCTGCCAGTGGAACTGGATCTCTTATATTTATTGATGATGTGACAGCTGACAAAAGCAGCAGAATGAATGGTGAAGTGTTTGGGGCAATATTATCTGCTCGTATTCAGCCAAATGCTTCAAAAGTCATTGGACGGTGCTTCACAGTGCAGATGGACACTGACCCCAAGCACACTGCCAAAGCAACCAAAGAGTTTTTGAAGGCAAAGAAGTGGAATGTTGTGCGATGGCCAAGTCAATCACCTGACCTGAATCCCATTGAGCATGCATTTCACTTGCTGAAGACAAAACTGAAGGGAAAAAGCCCAAAGAACAAGCAGGAAGTGAAGACAGCTGCAGCAGAGGCCCGGCAGAGCATCACCAGGAACAAACCCAGCGTCTGGTGAGGTCTATGTGTTCCACACTTCAGGCTGTCATTGACTGCAAAGGATTTGCAACAAAGTATTAAAAAGTGACAATTTGATTTATGATTATGTTAGTTTGTCCAATTACTTTTGGTCCCTTAAAAAGTGGAAGGCACATATAAAATGTGTTGTCATTCCTACACGGTCACCTGATTTGGATGTAAATACCCTCAGATTAAAGCTCAAAGTCTGCACTTAAAGCACAAGTTGATTGTTTCATTTCAAATCCACTGTGGTGTTGTACAGAGCTGGAATACTGAAAATGGTGTCAATGTCCAAATATTTATGGACCTAACTGTA
The DNA here is from genome assembly GCF_033978785.1 of Entelurus aequoreus. Taxonomy (NCBI): domain Eukaryota; kingdom Metazoa; phylum Chordata; class Actinopteri; order Syngnathiformes; family Syngnathidae; genus Entelurus; species Entelurus aequoreus. The sequence continues at coordinate 90,035,748 of NC_084732.1, forward strand.
TACACATATATTTATATATATATATACACATACATATATATGGGTATGTACTGTATATGTTTTGTTCTTCCAAGATGGCGCCGCTTTAGTGGCTGCTGTTGGCAGGAGCTCTGTGCTCTTGTGTCATCCTTTTGGCCATGGAGACCAGCTGCTGGGTCTCTGCCACACCAGAGTCAGTTTGGAGAGACTGCAGGAGATGTGGATGAAGAGACAGGACTGTGGAGCTAGCACTGAGCGGCAGGACGGACAGGCTTCACAGATTCTTGGCTGAATGAGCAGGTATCGGACACCTAAGTCTCCTTAGACGTATCCTCGCTCATCCATGCGGACTGGACACTGGCCGAGAGCTGGTGGGCGGCCGTTGGTGGAATGGACTCTCTTGGTTGCTGTGTTGGGTCTGCTCCTGTCTCTGGCCATGCTCCCTCCACCCCAGCAGACGATGGCATGGAACACCGCAGAGGCCACCACAGTGTATATCAGGGGTGGGCAATTAATCTTTACCGGGGGCCGCATAAGCAACCCGAGCACTGCTGGAGGGCCACACCGACAATATTTCAATTACATTTTGCTCAATATTATTTTTGATATACCGTAAGATAATTAATAATAATAATTTCATTTAACCTAACTTAACTCGGTCGTTAGCACAGCATTGTTAACCTTCGCCAGCCTGGAAAGCATTAACCGTGTATTTACATGTCCCCGGTTTAATAGTATTGTTGATTTTATATCTATCCTTCCTTCTATCCTTTATTTTTTTGTTTCTATATGCAGTTAAAGCACGATGCTATCACGTTAGCTCGTAGCTAAAGCATTTCGCCGATGTATTGTCGTGGAGATAAAAGGCACTGAATGTCCATTTGGCGTTCTGGACTCTCATTTTCAAGAGGATATAGTATCCCGGGTAGTTTAAAATACAAATCCGTGATCCACAATAAAAAAAGGAGAGTGTGGAATCCAATGAGCCAGCTTGTACCTAAGTTACGGTCAGAGCGAAAAAAGATACGTCCTGCACTGCCTCTCAAGTCCTTCACTGTAACGTTCCTCATCTACGAATCTTTCATCCTGGCTCAAATTAATGGGGTAATTGTCACTTTCTCGGTCCGAATCTCTCTCGCTCCATTGTAAACAACGGGGAATTGTGAGGAATACTAGCTCCTGTGACGTCACGCTACTTCCGCTACAGGCAAGGCTTTTTTTTATCAGCGAGCAAAAGTTGCCAACTTTATCGTCGATTTTCTCTACTAAATCCTTTCAGCAAAAATATGGCAATATCGCGAAATGATCAAGTATGACACATAGAATGGATCTGCTATTCCCGTTTAAATAAAACAAAATCATTTCAGTAGGCCTTTCATTTCTGTCACTTTATCCTGCATTATCCAACATTTTTCCCCATCAGATTTGGACAACCATCTGTTGTAAAAAAAATCGTTTTTAATCATATTTATTTTATATTGGTTTTATATGTAATTATTTTTAGTTTTTATTCAGTCATTGGTGGAGCTAAGGATAATATTTGAATATTGTTTTTAATATTGTTGTGCAGCACTTTGGAAACATTTTGTTGTTTAAATGTGCTATATAAATCAAGTGGATTGTCACACCTGCCAGCTTGTCCCATTTCAGTCCTAACATGTCCAAACACGCATTTACCTATGTGAACAAGTCATTACCTGTGGTTGTCTCTTTAATTGACTGCATGGCTGCCAGCTACTCCGTGATTTGAAAGTCTGCAGTTATCTCGCGTAAGAAGATGAGCAGCTGGGCGGTGTCACGTACATCGCAGCTCTCATCCAAAGCCAGCATATCAGCGCAACAGAGTCCAATAAGCACTCCTTAATAAACTCTCCGTCAGAAAACGCCTTACTTTTTCTGGCGCTTTTGTGAGAAATGACGAAACTTGTCCTGACAGCTGCATTCTGGGGGTGTGAAATTTGGCAAAACAGTTTTACCATCAACGCATCAGCCTCCCTTGCGCGCTTCATCAGACACATTCCGGTATTTTCCCTGGTGCTTCGTCATGTAGTGGTGATTGAAATGATATTCTTTCAACACAGCAACGTGTGTACCACACATTAAGCACACGGCTTTACCTTTCATTTCTGTAAAGAAACACTTGGCAGTCCAAGTCTTGTTGGAAACACGCCATTCCTCATCAGCTTTTCTCTTTTTAGCGTCTCATCACTTGTCGCTGTGCACCTTCACTCACAGGTTACACCCGGACATCAGCCACAAATAACACTTTTCAAAATAAAAGCAGCACAGTTGTATTGCACACATGACATAGATGTTTTTTCAACTTTATTTTGTAATTTGTGATTGCCGCTGTTCACATTCACTCACAAGCATACGTCCACACGGTGGTAGTACAAATAACGCTTTTCAAAACAAAAGCAGCACCGTTGTATTGCACACTCGACATAGATACTTTTTTAAATGTATTTTGTAATTTATGATTTGCTTCACGCGGGCCGGACAGGGACGCAGAATGTCCAGGTCTGGTGTATATGTTTCTTGTACTTTTTATTCCTAGCTGTATGTAGAAGTAGCTGGTTGCATCAGCTCTGCTCTTTTAATGTTTCCCTCTTACACACATGTAAGAGGGATGTGTGCTATGGCTATGAGTTGTTTTTTCCCCTGGCCTCAGTCTGGACCTCCTCTCCAGGGACCCAGGCTTAGACCAATTTTATTTTTTGTTTTCTCCCCCCCCCCCCCCCCCCCCAAACACCCCCTCCCCCCATAGTTTACCTGTATCTCACCTTTTTTTGTAAGGGACGCCGGAAGTTGGCAGACCCATCAGCGATCCTGTTCTGTCTCTCTGTAATGTTTGATCCTGTTCTGTCTCCCTGTAATGTTTGATCCTATTCTGTCTCCCTGTAATGTTTGTCTGATCTTGAATGGGATTGTGCTGATTAATAAAGTATTTCTGATTCTGATATATATATATATATAAATATATATATATATATATATATATATATATATATATATATATATATATATATATATATATATATATATTTATATATATATATATATATATATATATATATATATTTATATATATATATATATATATATATATATATATATATATATATATTTATATATATATATATATATATATATATATATATATTTATATATATATATATATATATATATATATATATATATATATATATATATATATATATATATAAATATAAATATATACCGGTATATATTTATATATATATATATATATATATATATATATATATATATATATATATATGGGGTCAGCAAGGTGTTGAATATGTCAGTGAGAACCCCAGCCAGCTGGTCTGCACATCCCTTAAGCACCTTGCCAGTAATGTCATCAGGTCCTGCTGCTTTCCGGGGGTTCACTCTTCTCAGGGTTTTCCGGACATCCGCTGTCTCCAGGTTGAGCGGCTGCTCATCAGGGCGAGGGATGGATTTCCTCACTGGAGTGGTGTTAAGTGCCTCAAACCTCGCAAAGTAGTTGTTTAGGTCATTAAGGAAGCTGATGCTGTTGTCACAGGGATGGGGGGCAGCTTTATAGTCCGTGATGACCTGTATGCCCTGCCACATTTGTCTAGTGTTCAGGGGGTTCTCGAAGAAGTCCTGCACTTTCTGACTGTGAGCACGCTTTGCAACCCTAATGGCACGGTTCAGGTTAGCTCTGGCTGTTTTTAATGCCACCATGTCGCCAGACTTAAAAGCCTTCAGCATTGCACATACCTCACTGTTCATCCAGGGTTTGTCGTTGGCCCGTGTGGGGATGTTCTTGATCACACTGACATCCTCCATGCACTTCTGAATGTATGCGGACACAGACTCTGCATACTCCTCCACACGTGTGATGATTGTCGGTGGCAGCTGCCGTGAACATGTCCCAGTCTGTGGTTTCCAAGCAGTCTTGT
>NC_084732.1:90044676-90209676 GCF_033978785.1 Entelurus aequoreus
ATTCCAACAAATCACTGCCGATAAACAACATGACCAAATTAAACAGTAATGTAAACCTAATAATAATAATAACAATAATAATATATTCCAACAAATCACTGCCGATACACAACATGACCAAATTAAACAGTAATGTAAACCTAATAATAATAATAATATGTTCCAACAAATCATTGCCGATAAACGACATGACCAAATTAAACACTAATGTAATCCTAATAATAATAATGCAAGTAACCCTTTCAAATGCAACAAACTTGTTTGTAATGATGTTGCACTATTGTAATTGCAACTTAATGATCCTAAAGAAATAAACAAAAGCTTTGTGTCAGCGTTCACCAACGATGACAAAGACAACAGAAAGATCATGACAACTTCTAAGATACATTATAAAGACCATTTCCATCAAAAACTACATTTTGAAATATAATAATAAATATAAATAAATACTGTATATAGAATATATAATAAATATAAATATAATATGATGCTTTTATTTTGTTGTTATCCCTTGCACATGTTTGTTTATTCTTTATGGTACTACAGTACTTGTTGTCAGTACCAGAACCAACGGTGCCAGTAAATTGAGGTAGCACAGTACTTGTTGTCAGTACCAGGAAGTTGAGGTACCACAGTACTTGTTGTCAGTACCAGGAAGTTGAGGTACCACAGTACTTGTTGTCAGTACCAGGAAGTTGAGGTACCACAGTACTTTTTGTGAGTACCGGGAAGTTGTGGTACCACAGTACTTTTTGCAAGTACCAGGAAGTTGAGGTACACAGTACTTGTCAGTACCAGGAAGTTGAGGTACCACAGTACTTTTTGTGAGTACCGGGAAGTTGTGGTACCACAGTACTTGTTGTAAGTACCAGGAAGTTGAGGTACACAGTACTTGTCAGTACCAGGAAGTTGAGGTACCACAGTACTTTTTGTGAGTATCGGGAAGTTGTGTAAGTACCAGGAAGTTGAGGTACACAGTACTTGTTGTCAGTATCAGGAAGTTGAGGTACACAGTACTTGTTGTCAGTATCAGGAAGTTGAGGTACCACAGTACTTGTTGTGAGTACCAGGAAGTTGTGGTACCACAGTACTTGTTGTAAATAGCAGGAAGTTGAGGTACCACAGTACTTGTTGTAAGTAGCAGGAAGTTGAGGTACCACAGTACTTGTAAGTAGCAGGAAGTTGAGGTACTACAGTACTTGTTGTGAGTACCAGGAAGTTGAGGTACCACAGTACTTGTTGTACGTAGCAGGAAGTTGAGGTACCACAGTACTTGTAAGTAGCAGGAAGTTGAGGTACCACAGTACTTGTAAGTAGCAGGAAGTTGAGGTACTACAGTACTTGTTGTGAGTAGCAGGAAGTACAAACCGCTTCAGGTGCACCAAGAGAATTGGAGGAACCTTCCAGATCTCCAGTTTCTTGGTGGAATCTCTATGAGCTTTGCAGTGTCGACAGAAGACTTTGTTGTTATCGGTCAGCCGCTCCTCCTTGGAGAACATCTTCAGACAATCCTGGGATGCAGAGAGCAGCTTCTCAATGTTTGATCAACATGTAGACAGGTGTGGTGACATACCTGCAGGGAGCACTTGCTGCTGGAGGCCAGAGACAAGGAAAGGTACATGAAGGTCTCAAAGGTGCGAGACTTGCGCTGGCAGGTCTGACACTGTACTGTGGACTTGAACTGGCCCTGGAAGAGAGCAACAATGATGGACTCGTTCAGCAGCTTGTGTTTGTTCCAGGCCAGGTCTGCTGCCTTCTCATCGTCCAGGTGGTCGTTCTCCTCCTCCTTGTACCGCTTCCTGTTGTCCGCCTGACCACACACACGCAGACACAGTGTGTGTGAGTAAACATTAACATAGTGTGTGAGAGTAAACACTAACAGTGTGTGTGTGAGTAAACACTAACATAGTGTGTGTGAGTAAACACTAACATAGTGTGTGAGAGTAAACACTAACATAGTGTGTGTGAGTAAACACTAACAGTGTGTGAGAGTAAACATTAACATAGTGTGTGAGAGTAAACACTAACAGTGTGTGTGTGAGTAAACACTCACATAGTGTGTGTGAGTAAACACTAACAGTGTGTGAGAGTAAACACTCACATGGTGTGTGTGAGTAAACACTAACATAGTGTGTGTGAGTAAACACTAACATAGTGTGTGTGAGTAAACACTAACATAGTGTGTGAGTAAACACTAACATAGTGTGTGTGAGTAAACACTAACAGTGTGTGAGAGTTAACACTAACATAGTGTGTGAGAGTAAACACTAACAGTGTGTGTGTGAGTAAACACTCACATAGTGTGTGTGAGTAAACACTAACAGTGTGTGAGAGTAAACACTCACATAGTGTGTGTGAGTAAACACTAACATAGTGTGTGAGTAAACACTAACATAGTGTGTGAGAGTAAACACTAACATAGTGTGTGAGAGTAAACACTAACAGTGTGTGAGAGTAAACACTAACAGTGTGTGAGTAAACACTAACATAGTGTGTGTGAGTAAACACTAACATAGTGTGAGAGTAAACACTAACATAGTGTGTGAGAGTAAACACTAACAGTGTGTGTGAGTAAACACTAACATAGTGTGTGTGAGTAAACACTAACAGTGTGTGTGAGTAAACATTAACATAGTGTGTGTGAGTAAACATTAACATAGTGTGTGTGAGTAAACACTAACAGTGTGTGAGAGTAAACATTAACATAGTGTGTGTGAGTAAACATTAACATAGTGTGTGTGAGTAAACACTAACAGTGTGTGTGAGTAAACACTAACAGTGTGTGAGAGTAAACATTAACATAGTGTGTGTGAGTAAACACTAACATAGTGTGTGTGAGTAAACACTAACATAGTGTGTGTGAGTAAACACTAACAGTGTGTGAGAGTAAACATTAACATAGTGTGTGTGAGTAAACATTAACATAGTGTGTGTGAGTAAACACTAACAGTGTGTGAGAGTAAACATTAACATAGTGTGTGAGTAAACATTAACATAGTGTGTGTGAGTAAACATTAACATAGTGTGTGTGAGTAAACATTAACATAGTGTGTGTGAGTAAACACTAACAGTGTGTGAGAGTAAACACTAACAGTGTGTGAGAGTAAACACTAACATAGTGTGTGTGAGTAAACATTAACATAGTGTGTGTGAGTAAACACTAACAGTGTGTGTGAGTAAACACTAACATAGTGTGTGTGAGTAAACACTAACAGTGTGTGAGAGTAAACACTAACAGTGTGTGTGAGTAAACACTAACATAGTGTGTGTGAGTAAACACTAACATAGTGTGTGTGAGTAAACACTAACATACTGTGTGTGAGTAAACACTAACAGTGTGTGAGTAAACACTAACATAGTGTGTGTGAGTAAACACTAACATAGTGTGTGTGAGTAAACACTAACATAGTGTGAGAGTAAACACTAACATGGTGTGTGTGAGTAAACACTAACATAGTGTGTGTGAGTAAACACTAACATAGTGTGTGTGAGTAAACACTAACAGTGTGAGAGTAAACACTAACATAGTGTGTGTGAGTAAACATTAACATAGTGTGTGAGAGTAAACACTAACATAGTGTGTGTGAGTAAACACTAACATAGTGTGTGTGAGTAAACACTAACATAGTGTGAGAGTAAACACTAACATAGTGTGTGTGAGTAAACACTAACATAGTGTGTGAGAGTAAACACTAACAGTGTGAGAGTAAACACTAACATAGTGTGTGAGAGTAAACACTAACATAGTGTGTGTGAGTAAACACTAACAGTGTGTGTGAGTAAACACTAACATAGTGTGAGAGTAAACACTAACATAGTGTGTGTGAGTAAACACTAACATAGTGTGTGTGAGTAAACACTAACATAGTGTGTGAGTAAACACTAACATAGTGTGTGTGAGTAAACACTAACAGTGTGTGTGAGTAAACACTAACACTGTGTGAGAGTAAACACTAACATAGTGTGTGAGAGTAAACACTAACAGTGTGTGAGAGTAAACACTAACATAGTGTGTGAGAGTAAACACTAACATAGTGTGTGAGAGTAAACACTAACAGTGTGTGAGTAAACACTAACAGTGTGTGAGTAAACACTAACAGTGTGTGTGAGTAAACACTAACATAGTGTGTGAGAGTAAACACTAACAGTGTGTGAGAGTAAACACTAACATAGTGTGTGTGAGTAAACACTAACATAGTGTGTGAGAGTAAACACTAACATAGTGTGTGAGAGTAAACACTAACATAGTGTGTGTGAGTAAACACTAACATAGTGTGTGTGAGTAAACACTAACATAGTGTGTGTGAGTAAACACTAACAGTGTGTGTGAGTAAACACTAAAACACTAACATAGTGTGTGTGAGTAAACACTAACAGTGTGTGAGAGTAAACACTAACATAGTGTGTGAGTAAACACTAACATAGTGTGTGTGAGTAAACACTAACATAGTGTGTGTGAGTAAACACTAACAGTGTGTGTGAGTAAACATTAACATAGTGTGTGTGAGTAAACATTAACATAGTGTGTGTGAGTAAACACTAACAGTGTGTGAGAGTAAACATTAACATAATGTGTGTGAGTAAACATTAACATAGTGTGTGTGAGTAAACACTAACAGTGTGTGAGAGTAAACATTAACATAGTGTGTGTGAGTAAACACTAACAGTGTGTGAGAGTAAACATTAACATAGTGTGTGTGAGTAAACACTAACATAGTGTGTGTGAGTAAACACTAACATAGTGTGTGTGAGTAAACACTAACAGTGTGTGAGAGTAAACATTAACATAGTGTGTGTGAGTAAACATTAACATAGTGTGTGTGAGTAAACACTAACAGTGTGTGAGAGTAAACATTAACATAGTGTGTGTGAGTAAACACTAACAGTGTGTGAGAGTAAACACTAACAGTGTGTGAGAGTAAACACTAACATAGTGTGTGTGAGTAAACATTAACATAGTGTGTGTGAGTAAACACTAACAGTGTGTGTGAGTAAACACTAACATAGTGTGTGTGAGTAAACACTAACAGTGTGTGAGAGTAAACACTAACAGTGTGTGTGAGTAAACACTAACATAGTGTGTGTGAGTAAACACTAACATAGTGTGTGTGAGTAAACACTAACATACTGTGTGTGAGTAAACACTAACAGTGTGTGAGTAAACACTAACATAGTGTGTGTGAGTAAACACTAACATAGTGTGTGTGAGTAAACACTAACATAGTGTGTGTGAGTAAACACTAACATAGTGTGTGTGAGTAAAGACTAACATAGTGTGAGAGTAAACACTAACATGGTGTGTGTGAGTAAACACTAACATAGTGTGTGTGAGTAAACACTAACATAGTGTGTGTGAGTAAACACTAACAGTGTGAGAGTAAACACTAACATAGTGTGTGTGAGTAAACATTAACATAGTGTGAGAGTAAACACTAACATAGTGTGTGTGAGTAAACACTAACATAGTGTGTGTGAGTAAACACTAACATAGTGTGTGTGAGTAAACACTAACATAGTGTGTGTGAGTAAACACTAACATAGTGTGTGTGAGTAAACACTAACATAGTGTGAGAGTAAACACTAACATAGTGTGTGTGAGTAAACACTAACATAGTGTGTGAGAGTAAACACTAACAGTGTGAGAGTAAACACTAACATAGTGTGTGAGAGTAAACACTAACATAGTGTGTGTGAGTAAACACTAACAGTGTGTGTGAGTAAACACTAACATAGTGTGAGAGTAAACACTAACATAGTGTGTGTGAGTAAACACTGACATAGTGTGTGTGAGTAAACACTAACATAGTGTGTGAGTAAACACTAACATAGTGTGTGTGAGTAAACACTAACAGTGTGTGCGAGTAAACACTAACACTGTGTGAGAGTAAACACTAACATAGTGTGTGAGAGTAAACACTAACAGTGTGTGAGAGTAAACACTAACAGTGTGTGAGAGTAAACACTAACATAGTGTGTGAGAGTAAACACTAACAGTGTGTGAGTAAACACTAACAGTGTGTGAGTAAACACTAACAGTGTGTGTGAGTAAACACTAACATAGTGTGTGAGAGTAAACACTAACAGTGTGTGAGAGTAAACACTAACATAGTGTGTGTGAGTAAACACTAACATAGTGTGTGAGAGTAAACACTAACATAGTGTGTGAGAGTAAACACTAACATAGTGTGTGTGAGTAAACACTAACATAGTGTGTGTGAGTAAACACTAACATAGTGTGTGTGAGTAAACACTAACATAGTGTGTGTGAGTAAACACTAAAACACTAACATAGTGTGTGTGAGTAAACACTAACATAGTGTGTGAGAGTAAACACTAACATAGTGTGTGAGTAAACACTGACATAGTGTGTGTGAGTAAACACTAACATAGTGTGTGAGTAAACACTAACATAGTGTGTGTGTGAGTAAACACTAACATAGTGTGTGTGAGTAAACACTAAAACACTAACATAGTGTGTGTGAGTAAACACTAACAGTGTGTGTGAGTAAACACTAACAGTGTGTGTGAGTAAACACTAACATAGTGTGTGAGTAAACACTAACAGTGTGTGAGAGTAAACACTAACATAGTGTGTGTGAGTAAACACTAACATAGTGTGTGAGTAAACACTAACATAGTGTGTGTGAGTTAACACTAACATAGTGTGTGAGTAAACACTAACATAGTGTGTGTGAGTAAACACTAACATAGTGTGTGTGAGTAAACACTAACATAGTGTGTGTGAGTAAACACTAACATAGTGTGTGAGTAAACACTAACATAGTGTGTGTGAGTAAACACTAACATAGTGTGAGAGTAAACACTAACATAGTGTGTGAGTAAACACTAACATAGTGTGAGAGTAAACACAGGTATGGCAGCAGCTCCCGCCATCAGTGTGTGAATGGGTGAATGTGGAAATAGTGTCAAAGCGCTTTGAGTACCTTAAAGGCCTACTGAAACCCACTACTACCGACCACGCAGTCTGATAGTTTATATATCAATGATGAAATGTTAACATTATAACACATGCCAATACGGCCGGGTTAACTTATAAAGTGACATTTTAAATTTGCCGCTAAACTTCCGGTTCGAAACGCCTCTGCGGATGACGTATGCGCGTGACGTAGCCCGGCGAACACGGGTATGCCTTCCACATTGAAGCCAGTACGAAAAAGCTCTGTTTTCATTTCATAATTCCACAGTATTCTGGACATCTGTGTTCGTGAATCTGTTTCAATCATGTTCATTGCATTATGGAGAAGGAAGCCAAGCAAGCAAAGAAGAAAGTTGTCGGTGCGAAATGGACGTATTTTTCGAACGTAGTCAGCCACAACAGTACACAGCCGGCGCTTCTTTGTTTACATTCCCGAAAGATGCAGTCAAGATGGAAGAACTCGGATAACAGAGACTCTAACCAGGAGGACTTTTGATTTGGATACACAGACGCCTGTAGAGAACTGGGACAACACAGACTCTTACCAGGATTACTTTGATTTGGATGACAAAGACGCAGACGTGCTACTGTGAGTATGCAGCTTTGGCTTTTTTTTGCGTATGTACGTAACTTTTTTAAAATATATAAGCTTTATGAACCTTGGGTTAGGTGAACGGTCTTTTGGGCTGAGTGATTGTGTGTGTTGATCATGTGTTTGAATTGTATTGGCGTGTTCTATGGAGCTAGGAGCTAGCAGAGGAGCTAGGAGCTAGCATAACACGTACCGTACCGTAAGTGCGCGTCACGTACGTAACTTTTTAAAAATATATAAGCTTTATGAACCTTGGGTTAGGTGAACGGTCTTTTGGGCTGAGTGATTGTGTGTGTTGATCAGGTGTTTGAATTGTATTGGCGTGTTCTATGGAGCTAGGAGCTAGCAGAGGAGCTAGGAGCTAGCATAACAAACACGCAGGTGTTATTATGCAGGATTAATTTGTGGCATATTAAATATAAGCCTGGTTGTGTTGTGGCTAATAGAGTATATATATGTCTTGTGTTTATTTACTGTTGTAGTCATTCCCAGCTGAATATCAGGTACCGTGAGTATGCAGCCTTGGCTGCTAAACATTCGATAACTTGACCGTATGTGCGCGTCACGTACGTAACTTTTTAAAAATATATAAGCTTTATGAACCTTGGGTTAGGTAAACTGTCTTTTGGGCTGAGTGATTGTGTGTGTTGATCAGGTGTTTGAATTGTATTGGCGTGTTCTATGGAGCTAGGAGCTAGCAGAGGAGCTAGGAGCTAGCATAACAAACACGCAGGTGTTTTTATGCAGGATTAATTTGTGGCATATTAAATATAAGCCTGGTTGTGTTGTGGCTAATAGAGTATATATATGTCTTGTGTTTATTTACTGTTGTAGTCATTCCCAGCTGAATATCAGGTCACCCTCGGCTCTCACAGCATCTTCCCTATCTGAATAGCTTCAACTCCCCACTAGTCCTTCACTTGCACTTTACTCATCCACAAATCTTTCATCCTCGCTCAAATTAATGGGGAAATTGTCGCTTTCTCGGTCCGAATCTCTCTCACTTCATGCGGCCATCATTGTAAACAATAGGGAACTTTGCGTATATGTTCAACTGACTACGTCACGCTACTTCCGGTAGGTGCAAGCCTTTTTTTTATCAGATACCAAAAGTTGCAATCTTTATCGTCGTTGTTCTATACTAAATCCTTTCAGCAAAAATATGGCAATATCGCGAAATGATCAAGTATGACACATAGAATAGATCTGCTATCCCCGTTTAAATAAAAAAAATTCATTTCAGTAGGCCTTTAAAGGTAGAAAAGCGCTATACAAGTATGACCCATTTATTTAACAGTGTGTGTGAGTAAACACTAACATAGTGTGTGTGAGTAAACACTAACATAGTGTGTGAGTAAACACTAACATAGTGTGTGTGAGTAAACACTAACATAGTGTGTGAGTAAACACTAACATAATGTGTGAGAGTAAACACTAACATAGTGTGTGTGAGTAAACACTAACATAGTGTGTGTGAGTAAACACTAACATAGTGTGTGTGAGTAAACACTAACATAGTGTGTGAGTAAACACTAACATAGTATGTGTGAGTAAACACTAACATAGTGTGTGTGAGTAAACACTAACATAGTGTGTGTGAGTAAACACTAACATAGTGTGAGAGTAAACACTAACATAGTGTGTGTGAGTAAACACTAACATAGTGTGTGTGAGTAAACACTAACATAGTGTGTGAGTAAACACTAACATAATGTGTGTGAGTAAACACTAACATAGTGTGTGTGAGTAAACACTAACATAGTGTGTGAGTAAACACTAACATAGTGTGTGTGAGTAAACACTAACATAGTGTGTGTGAGTAAACACTAACATAGTGTGTGTGAGTAAACACTAACATAGTGTGTGAGTAAACACTAACATAGTGTGTGTGAGTAAACACTAACATAGTGTGTGTGAGTAAACACTAACATAGTGTGTGTGAGTAAACACTAACAGTGTGTGTGAGTAAACACTAACATAGTGTGTGTGAGTAAACACTAACATAGTGTGTGAGTAAACACTAACATAGTGTGAGAGTAAACACTAACAGTGTGTGTGAGTAAACACTAACATAGTGTGAGAGTAAACACTAACATAGTGTGTGAGTAAACACTAACATAGTGTGAGAGTAAACACTAACATAGTGTGTGAGTAAACACTAACATAGTGTGTGTGAGTAAACACTAACATAGTGTGTGTGAGTAAACACTAACATAGTGTGAGAGTAAACACTAACATAGTGTGAGAGTAAACACTAACATAGTGTGTGAGTAAACACTAACATAGTGTGTGTGAGTAAACACTAACATAGTGTGTGTGAGTAAACACTAACATAGTGTGTGAGTAAACACTAACATAGTGTGAGAGTAAACACTAACATAGTGTGTGAGTAAACACTAACATAGTGTGTGTGAGTAAACACTAACATAGTGTGTGTGAGTAAACACTAACATAGTGTGTGAGTAAACACTAACATAGTGTGAGAGTAAACACAGGTATGGCAGCAGCTCCCGCCATCAGTGTGTGAATGTGGAAATAGTGTCAAAGCGCTTTGAGTACCTTAAAGGTAGAAAAGCGCTATACAAGTATGACCCATTTATTTAACAGTGTGTGTGAGTAAACACTAACATAGTGTGTGTGAGTAAACACTAACATAGTGTGTACAATGTACTCAAGTAGATGATGGGTCTACAAGAACACACCTGTACACATGTACAATGTAGACACACCTGTACACATATACAATGTACTCAAGTGGATGATGGTCTACAACAGGGGTGGGCAATTAATTTTCACCGGGGGCCGCATAAGCAACCCGAGCACTGCTGGAGGGCCACACGACAATATTTTAATTAAATTTTGCTCAATATTATTTTTGATATACCGTAAGATAAATAATAATGATGATAATAATAATAATTAATAATAATAATAATAATTTAATTTAACCTAACTTAACTTTATACAAAAGCAGATTGCTTTTGATGGTCACTTTATCCTGCATTATCCAACATTTTTCCCCATCAGATTTGGACAACCATCTGTTGTTAAAAATAGTTTTTAATCATATTTATTTTATATTGTTTTTTATATTGGTTTTATATGTAATTGTTTTTTCTTTTTATTCAGTCATTGGTGGAGCTAAGGATAATATGTGAATATTGTTTGTAATATTGTTGTGCAGCACTTTGGAAACATTTTGTTGTTTAAATGTGCTATATAAATAAAGTGGATTGGATTGTCACACCTGCCAGCTTGTCCCAACACGCATTTACCTCTGTGAACAAGTCATTACCTGTGCTTGTCTCTTTAATTGACTGCATCAGAGCTCTCATCCAAAGTTAGCGAAAAACAGTCAATGTCTCTGGGCATTATCAGCGCAACAAAGTCCAATAAGCACTCCTTAATAAACTCTCCGTCAGAAAACGCCTTACTTTTTCTGGCGCTTTTGTGAGAAATGACAAAACTTGTCCTGACGGCTGCATCTCTGGGGGTGTGAAATATGGCACAAAGTCCTTGTTGGGTTTGCAGTTTTACCATCAACGCATCAGCCTCCCTTGCGCGCGCTTCATCAGACACATTCCGGTATTTTCCCTCGTGTTTCTTCGTGTAGTGGCGATTAAAATGATATTCAAACACAGCAACCTGTGTACCACACATTAAGCACACGGCTTTACCATTAATTTATGTAAAGAAATACTTGCCAGTCCAAAACACGCCATTCCTCATCAACTTTTCTTTTTTTAGCGTCTCATCACTTGTCTCTATGCACCTTCACTCACAGGTTCCCTCCGGACATACGGCATAAATAACACATTTCAAAATAAAAGCAGCACAGTTGTATTGCGCGCACGACATAGATGTTTTTTAAACTTTATTTTGTAATTTGTAATTGCGCCGTTCAATTCACTCACAATCGCACACGCGCATACGTCCACACGGAAGTAATACAAATAACGCTTTTCAAAACAAAAGCAGCACCGTTGTATTGCACACTCGACATAGATACTTTTTTAAATTTATTTTGTAATTTATGATTGGCCTCACGCGGGCCGGACAGGGATGTGCAAAGGGCCGGATGCGGCCCGCGGGCCGTACAATGCCCAGGTCTGGTCTACAAGAACACATCTGTAGACATATACAATGTAGACACACCCGTACAAATATACAATGTACTCAAGTGGATGATGGTCTACAACAGTGGTCCCCAACCACTTGGGGGATTTTTATTTTTTTTATTTTTATTTTTTTCATAAAGAAATACAATCATGTGTGCTTACGGACTGTATCCCTGCAGACTGTATTGATCTATATTGATATATAATGTATATATTGTGTTTTTTTATGCTGATTTAATTTTTAAAATTTTTTTTTTTTTTTTTTTTTTTTTAATTAAATTTCTCGGCCCGGTGGTTGGGGACCACTGGTCTACAAGAACACACCTTTACACATGTACAATGTAGACAAACCTGTACACATATACAATGTACACAAGTGGATGATGGGTCTACAAGAACACACCTTTACACATGTACAATGTAGACAAACCTGTACACATATACAATGTACTCAAGTGGATTATGGGTCTGCTAGAACACACCTGTACACATACAGTGTAGACACACCTGTACACGTATACAATGTACTCACGCTGTCATTTCCCATGAAAATGAAAGCCAGTGAAAGATAATAGTTTGGACTACAAGGTGGACAGGTACTTTGTTGAGGTCCTCGTGGAGACCATACATGAGAAAAAAGACTAATAGTTTGGACTACAAGGTGGACAGGTACCTTGTTGAGGTCCTCGTGGACACAATACATGAGAAAAAAGACTAATAGTTTGGACTACAAGGTGGACAGGTACCTTGTTGAGGTCCTCGTGGAGACCATACATGAGAAAGAAGACTAATAGTTTGGACTACAAGGTGGACAGGTACCTTGTTGAGGTCCTCGTGGACACAATACATGAGAAAAAAGACTAATAGTTTGGACTACAAGGTGGACAGGTACCTTGTTGAGGTCCTCGTGGAGACCATACATGAGAAAGAAGACTAATAGTTTGGACTACAAGGTGGACAGATACCTTGTTGAGGTCCTCGTGGAGACCATACATGAGAAAAAAGGTGCTAATAGTTTGGACTAAAAGGTGGACAGGTACCTTGTTGAGGTCTTCGTGGAGACCATACATGAGAAAAAAGACTAATAGTTTGGACTACAAGGTGGACAGGTACCTTGTTGAGGTCCTCGTGGAGACCATACATGAGAAAGAAGACTAATAGTTTGGACTAAAAGGTGGACAGGTACCTTGTTGAGGTCCTCGTGGAGACCATACATGAGAAAAAAGGTGCTAATAGTTTGCACTAAAAGGTGGACAGGTACCTTGTTGAGGTCCTCGTGGAGACCATACATGAGAAAAAAGGTGCTAATAGTTTGGACTAAAAGGTGGACAGGTACCTTGTTGAGGTCCTCGTGGAGACCATACATGAGAAAGAAGACTAATAGTTTGGACTACAAGGTGGACAGGTACCTTGTTGAGGTCCTCGTGGGGACCATACATGAGAAAGAAGACTAATAGTTTGGACTACAAGGTGGACAGGTACCTTGTTGAGGTCCTCGTGGAGACCATACATGAGAAAAAAGGTGCTAATAGTTTGGACTACAAGGTGGACAGGTACCTTGTTGAGGTCCTCGTGGAGACCATACATGAGAAAGAAGACTAATAGTTTGGACTACAAGGTGGACAGGTACCTTGTTGAGGTCCTCGTGGAGACCATACATGAGAAAAAAGGTGCTAATAGTTTGCACTAAAAGGTGGACAGGTACCTTGTTGAGGTCTTCGTGGAGACCATACATGAGAAAAAAGGTGCTAATAGTTTGGACTAAAAGGTGGACAGGTACCTTGTTGAGGTCCTCGTGGAGACCATACATGAGAAAAAAGGTGCAAATAGTTTGCACTAAAAGGTGGACAGGTACCTTGTTGAGGTCTTCGTGGAGACCATACATGAGAAAAAAGGTGCTAATAGTTTGCACTAAAAGGTGGACAGGTACCTTGTTGAGGTCTTCGTGGAGACCATACATGAGAAAAAAGGTGCTAATAGTTTGCACTAAAAGGTGGACAGGTACCTTGTTGAGGTCTTCGTGGAGACCATACATGAGAAAAAAGGTGCTAATAGTTTGCACTAAAAGGTGGACAGGTACCTTGTTGAGGTCTTCGTGGAGACCATCCATGAGAAAGAGCAGCAGCTCCTGAGAGTCCTGCTGTTCGTAGCCAGCAAACTGGTCATTGATCTTGCCTATGGTGGTCTTAAAGTCCCGAGGACTGATGCACTTGTACAGACCAGCCCACAGCGCCTTCATGATGACACCAAACTCCTCCGCCACTTCCCCTTTATGGCCAAGAATGTTAAACCTAAACAAACAGGCTGATTAGCTCCAAGATGGCTGCCTATTCTTGGTCTTCATTGTGCTCACCTGTTGATGTCTTGCAGGTAATAATTGTTGTTGAAGTACTCCGCCATGGCTGGAGTGTTACACAAACACTGCAAGATGGAGTTCATGTAACAGGTGTTGCCGAGGTTACGAAGGCCAGTCAAACTAGAACCCAGGCCTCCAAACGTTGGATTCAAGCTGCGGATTTTGGAAGCTGATGGACGTGCCAGCTCCACTTTAGAATAAACTTTAGCACTTGGCGGTCTGAGGAAATAACAATAACATATAACAAACTTTAGCACTGGACAGTTTGAAGAAATAACAAGAAACAATGACAATAAACTTTAGCACTGGACAGTCTGAAGAAATAACAAGAAACAATGACAATAGAAGAAATAACAAGAAACAATGACAATAAACTTTAGCACTGGACAGTCTGAAGAAATAACAAGAAACAATGACAATAGTAGAAATGACAAGAAACAATGACAATAAACTTTAGCACTGGACAGTCTGAAGAAATAACAAGAAACAATGACAATAGAAGAAATAACAAGAAACAATGACAATAGTAGAAATGACAAGAAACAATGACAATAAACTTTAGCACTGGACAGTCTGAAGAAATAACAAGAAAATATATAACAAAGAAAAACATCAGGCCTTTTCCACTGCAGGAACTATGCCATTTAAATCAAATACCCTCCAACGTAAATAAAGTTTCTTAACCCCTAACTCACTGTCAACAATTGATAGGACTATTGTCGACATTTGATGTGTATTGTACTATTTGATGTGTGTTGTACTATTTGATGTGATTGTACTATTGACAAAATTTAATTGTAATATTGTCAACATGTGATTGTATTGTCAACATTTATTTGTACTATTGTCAACTGTTTGTACTATTGTCAACATGTGATTGTATTGTCAATTGATTGTACTACTATTAACATTTGCTTGTACTACTGTCAACATTTGATTGCATTATACAACATTTGAAGTAAATTGTCAACATTTGATTGTACTATTGTCAACGATTGATTGTACCATAGTTACCAACTGACTGTACTATTGTCAACATTTGATTGTACTATTGATTGTACTTTTGTCACCAACTGATTGTACTACTGTCAACACACGATTGTACAATTGTGGATAATTGATTATAATATTGTCAACAACTGAATGTACTATTGTCAACATTTGATTGTACTATTGTCAACATGTGATTGTACTATTGTCAACTGTTTGTACTATTGTCAATTGTTTGTACTATTGTCAACATGTGATTGTATTGCCAAGATTTAATTGTACTATTGTCAACTGTTTGTACTATTGTCAACATGTGATTGTATTGCCATTTGATTGTACCATTGTCAACAGCTGATTGTACTATTGTTAACAACTGATTGTATTATTGTCAACATTTGATTTTACTACTGTCAAAATTAGTTTGTACTATTGTCAACAATTGATTGCACTATTGCCAACAACTAATTGTACTATTGTCAACAACAGATTGTACTGTTGTTTTGTCAACATTTGTTGTGGATAATTGATTATAATATTGTTAACAACTGAATGTACTATTGTCAACAAGTGTTTGTACTATTGTCAACACTTGATTGTAGTGGAAAACAACCCTACTTGGTTTCTCTGTTGATGGTGGGTATGGTGGCAGCAGGAGTCTTCTTCTGGACCTCCTCTCTCAGGTCCTGGCTGATGTCTGGAGAAGAGTAGGACCGCTTTAACTTGGACTGTTCCCGCTCCTGCTCCTTCTCCACACTGGAGGGTGCTCGCGGAGGTCTCTGCTCCACGGCCGGTGGCGTGGGAAGAGTGACCTCAGGCGGGTACATGTGGACGCGGTTGGTTGGAGAATGGTAGTATCGGAAGGTTCCGGTAACAGTGTCAAGGAACTACATGAGGTGAGACATAAATAGTAAAGCACTTGGAAAGAAATCAGATCAAATGTAATTTGGGGTCACCTTCATCCAACCATCTGGCAGGCCTGGCACACTTCTTCCCATTTCTTCACTTCTTGCCCTCGTCAGTGGCTCTCTCTGGGGAAGAAACATGCTTGGTCTTTTTCTTTTACTCAACATCATTTACCAGTATTTGTAGAGCATACAATGCCTCTGCTTATCTTTTTATCATAAATTCTTGTGTAATTCCCCATAAAGAACTTGTGTTGGTGACAAGATGATGGTGGAACACGTTATATTGAGATGTGGAGTTGTTGAATGAATGTCTTTCATATTACATGATGTACAAAAGCAGTCAAGTTGTGTAAATGGTCAATAAAAAGAGAATACAACAAATCCTTTTCAACTTATATTCATTTGAATAGACTGCAAAGACAAGATATTTCATGTTCACACTGAGAAACTTTGTTCTTTTTTGCAAATAATCATGAACTTAGAAATGAATGGCAGCAACACATTGCAAAAAAGGCCTTTTTACCAGTGTGTGAGGGTTACCTTGACTTCACTGACCACAAGGTTGGGAGCAGGTGAGTCCAGAGACATAATCTTTGTGGGGGCGTCAGAGTCCTTGTTGTTTTTCTCCTGCTTGTCTTTGTCCTCCTCTTCCTCGGCTTTCTGTCTCTCCAGCCTCTTTTTCTCTTGATGTGGGTTCTCCTCCTCCTCCTCCTTTGGTTTCTTCTCAGGCTCTTCTTCCTTTCCCAGCCTGTCTTTCAGCTCCTGTTCCTGCCGAGCTTTCTCCATGGAGGCCAGCGCCTCAGAGTGACTCTGGTCTTCTTCAGATGGAGAAATGTTGAAGGCTGGTTTGACTGAGCGGTCAGGGACGCCTGGCCTGATGCTGCTGGACTCCTTGTCTGCTCTAGGCTGGTCTAACACACGGCTGGAGGGCTTTGTGCTGCGGTCAAACTGGGACAGGACAAGGAAGCAATGAGCGCAGTAATACACTCAAGTACAAAAGGGTGTAAATATGAATCATACCTGTGGAATAGATTGGCTGGACGTTCCTTTCTTACTTGCATCCAGCGTGTTTACAGGTCTGCCTGGAGATCCTGCTGTGCTGCTTTCAACTCCATTCTCTAGTAAGGGAGCGCTGGGTTCTACAGGTTCTGCTTCTGCTTGAGGCTTTGGTTCCTCAAGGGATGGATAACTGAAGTTTACTATTCAAAACATCAACAAATGGGGAATAAACCTTAGAGAGCATGAAAACCATGTGTGAAGTCCACTCAGCATCTGACTCAATAACATGTCAGATACTTCACATCTCAAGATGGTGTTTCATGTATCATCTATATATCACTTGATACAGTTCATGTATCATCTACATATATGTACCAATGTTCATGTATCATCTACATATACGTATGTACCAATGTTCATGTATCATCTACATATATGCACCAATGTTCATGTATCATCTACATATACATATGTACCAATGTTCAGGTATCATCTACATATATGTACCAATGTTCATGTATCATCTACATATATGTACCAATGTTCATGTATCATCTACATATACATATGTACCAATGTTCATGTATCATCTACATATATGTACCAATGTTCATGTATCATCTACATATATGTACCAATGTTCATGTATCATCTACATATACGTATGTACCAATGTTCATGTATCATCTACATATATGTACCAATGTTCATGTATCATCTACATATATGTACCAATGTTCATGTATCATCTACATATACGTATGTACCAATGTTCATGTATCATCTACATATATGTACCGATGTTCATGTATCATCTACATATATGTACCAATGTTCATGTATCATCTACATATATGTACCAATGGTCATGTATCATCTACATATATGTACCAATGTTCATGTATCATCTACATATATGTACCGATGTTCATGTATCATCTACATATATGTACCAATGTTCATGTATCATCTACATATATGTACCAATGTTCATGTATCATCTACATATATGTACCAATGTTCATGTATTATCTACATATATGTACCGATGTTCATGTATTATCTACATACATGTATCAATGACTTGTTGATGTATCATCTACATTGATACTGTTGATGTATCATCTACATACATGTATACATATGTAAAAGGTCATCTTCTTGAGAAAGAAAAGAGTTGATAGTGAAGGATGATGCAGTGATACTCACGCTGAGGCAGGGTGCTGACGTAGTTTAGTCTGGGAGGGCGGACTTTGGCGTTGGTGGTGTACATTGGGTAGAACAAAAGCCAGTTTTCATAACCTCCTTCCAACACCAGCGGTTGACTTTGCAAGATGGTGACACTGTCCCACTGGCCAGTGTGAAAGTGGGAGTGGGAGGTCAAGGAGTGTGTAAGTGAAAGTGAAAGATTGTAGGGACAATACCTTGTAGAGAGCATCTTTCAGGCTCTGCAAGGTGGTGCCCAGTGTAAGATCCCTCACAGAGTTAAACCAGTCTAACAGGACTACATAGTCCACACACCCACGCCTCTTCCATTCTTCTTTGGAATCTTCTGGAAGCTTGTCCTCAATCTGATTCACAGTGATTCTGAACAGGTCCATGTCAGTCATTTCAGTAGCATACACACATTTCAGTGTAAACATAATGCACAATGTCAATCACATTTCAGTAGCATACACACATTTCAGTGTAAACATAATGCACAATGTCAATCAAATGGCACAATAAATACATTTCTTTTCTACGGTACCTACAGTATATTTGATGAGTTGTTTTGTCAAGCATTGCTTCAAAGTACATGTTGAAACCTTTAAGTGTCCACAATGTCACATGTGACACATATGACATGTGATTGAGACATGTGACACATGTGAGATATGACTGAGACATGTGAGATATGACTGAGACGTGTGACACACATATGACATATGATTGAGACATGTGACACACACATGACATATGATTGAGACATGTGACACATGACATATTGCTGAGATACATGACAAACATACAGTGGGGAAAAAAGTATTTAGTTACTAGTGCAAGTTGTCCCACTTAAAAAGATGTCATTTCCATCATAGTACACGTCAACTATGAGGGACAAATTGAGTATTTTGGCCCATTCCTCCATTCAGATCTCCTCTGGAGCACTGATGTTTTGGGGCTGTCCAAAGAGTTTCTATGGGGTTGAGATGTCCAGGACCTAGAAATGCTTCTTAGGAAGCCAGTCCTTGATTGTGTGTGGATCATTGTCATGTCCAGTCCTTGGTTGTGTGTGGATCATTGTCATGTCCAGTCCCTGGTTGTGTGTGGATCATTGTCATGTCCAGTCCTTGGTTGTGTGTGGATCATTGTCATGTCCAGTCCTTGGTTGTGTGTGGATCATTGTCATGTCCAGTCCTTGGTTGTGTGTGGATCATTGTCATGTCCAGTCCTTGGTTGTGTGTGGATCATTGTCATGTCCAGTCCTTGATTGTGTGTGGATCATTGTCATGTCCAGTCCTTGATTGTGTGTGGATCATTGTCATGTCCAGTCCATGGTTGTGTGTGGATCATTGTCATATCCAGTCCTTGGTTGTGTGTGGATCATTGTCATGTCCAGTCCTTGGTTGTGTGTGGATCATTGTCATATCCAGTCCTTGGTTGTGTGTGGATCATTGTCATGTCCAGTCCTTGGTTGTGTGTGGATCATTGTCATGTCCAGTCCTTGGTTGTGTGTGGATCATTGTCATGTCCAGTCCTTGGTTGTGTGTGGATCATTGTCATGTCCAGTCCTTGGTTGTGTGTGGATCATTGTCATGTCCAGTCCTTGGTTGTGTGTGGATCATTGTCATGTCCAGTCCTTGGTTGTGTGTGGATCATTGTCATGTCCAGTCCTTGATTGTGTGTGGATCATTGTCATGTCCAGTCCTTGATTGTGTGTGGATCATTGTCATGTCCAGTCCATGGTTGTGTGTGGATCATTGTCATATCCAGTCCTTGGTTGTGTGTGGATCATTGTCATGTCCAGTCCTTGGTTGTGTGTGGATCATTGTCATATCCAGTCCTTGGTTGTGTGTGGATCATTGTCATGTCCAGTCCTTGGTTGTGTGTGGATCATTGTCATGTCCAGTCCTTGGTTGTGTGTGGATCATTGTCATGTCCAGTCCTTGGTTGTGTGTGGATCATTGTCATGTCCAGTCCTTGGTTGTGTGTGGATCATTGTCATGTCCAGTCCTTGGTTGTGTGTGGATCATTGTCATGTCCAGTCCTTAGTGGTGTGTGGATCATTGTCATGTCCAGTCCTTGGTTGTGTGTGGATCATTGTCATGTCCAGTCCTTGGTTGTGTGTGGATCATTGTCATGTCCAGTCCTTCATTGTTTGTGGATCATTGTCATGTCCAGTCCTTGGTTGTGTGTGGATCATTGTCATGTCCAGTCCTTGGTAGTGTGTGGATCATTGTCATGTCCAGTCCTTGGTTGTGTGTGGATCATTGTCATGTCCAGTCCTTGGTTGTGTTTGGATCATTGTCATGTCCAGTCCTTGGTTGTGTGTGGATCATTGTCATGTCCAGTCCTTGGTTGTGTTTGGATCATTGTCATGTCCAGTCCTTGGTTGTGTGTGGATCATTGTCATGTCCAGTCCTTAGTGGTGTGTGGATCATTGTCATGTCCAGTCCTTGGTTGTGTGTGGATCATTGTCATGTCCAGTCCTTGGTTGTGTTTGGATCATTGTCATGTCCAGTCCTTGGTTGTGTGTGGATCATTGTCAAGCTGAAAGACTCATCTTCAATGTCCTTTCTGATGGAAGGAGGTTTTCACTCAAAATCTCACCATGTTCTCTTTGTGAGATGCTCATTTACATACACTCTCATTTACGTACACTCTCATTTACGTACACTCTCATTTACATACACTCTCATTTACATACACTCTCATTTACATACACTCTCATTTACATACACTCTCATTTACGTACACTCTCATTTACATACACTCTCATTTACGTACACTCTCATTTACATACACTCTCATTTACGTACACTCTCATTTACATACACTCTCATTTACGTACACTCTCATTTATGTTCACTCTCATTTGTGGCATGCAGCTATATGTGTAGTTTCAGTGGAATGGTGTGGCATGCAGCTATACTTCAACTGCATACAGGAATTCCTTTGTTGAAGAAGTTGATGACTTTCTGCTCAAGCATGTGCAGTTCACCTCTTGGTGCATCTTCTCCCTCCTTACCACCTGCTGTGATCCATGTTGGTGCATCTTCACCTGCTGTGATCCATGTTGGTGCATCTTCACCTGCTGTGATCCATGTTGGTGCATCTTCACCTGCTGTGATCCATGTTGGTGCATCTTCACCTGCTGTGATCCATGTTGGTGCATCTTCACCTGCTGTGATCCATGTTGGTGCATCTTCACCTGCTGTGATCCATGTTGGTGCATCTTCACCTGCTGTGATCCATGTTGGTGCATCTTCACCTGCTGTGATCCATGTTGGTGCATCTTCACCTGCTGTGATCCATGTTGGTGCATCTTCACCTGCTGTGATCGGTGCATAGGAGCGGTGGCTTGTCTAAAGGCCAGAAATCACCAGGTTGTCCATCCTGGAGTTCTGCTCCAGATCTTCCACTCTTCTTTCGAGCTCTTCAATCTTCTTGTCGTTGTCTTTGATTATTGCCTTCAGCTGCTTAAGTTCATCAGTTCAATCCAGAAGGCCCATTTGCTGTTTTACTACTTTGCTCAGTTCCTCTGACATGAAATTCAGAGACCTTTTCACCTCTTCCATTTCTTCTGCTAACTTCTTAGTGATGAAAGTACTTTCAGAATTCAGGTGATCTTTCGGAATACTTTCAGGTTCCAGGCAATCCAGTATTGATGGTGTGTCAGTGCATTGAAGCACATGTCAACAAAAAGTCTCCAACAAGTCCAAAATCACAAAAATGATCCGGCAGTTTGAAGATGTTGCTCTGCTGGATGGATGTCAACTTATTTTCAAGATTTTTCATGGATTGTTGGAGCTGTGTGACCCAGTGCATCTTGAATCTTAATCTACTCTTCTGGATCATCCACATGCTCTCTAGCAGACTTCATACGGGCCTGGACCTGTACTGTGCCTTAAGCAGGGGGAAACTGCAGGATTGGAGTACCGAGTGTGGTACTTTGGTCTCTGCAGGTCATTCACTAGGTCCCCCGTGGGATTCTGGGATTTTGCTCACCCTTCTTGTGATCATCCTGATCGGGGTGAGATCTTGCATGGAGCCCCAGATGGAATGAGATTATCAGTGCTATTGTATGTCTTCCATTTTCTGATAATCGCTCCCACAGTTGATTTCTTCACACCAAGCTGCAGATTCAGTGCAGGTCTACAAAGTTGTTTCTGGTGTCCTTTGAAAGCTCTTTGGTCTTGGCCACAGTGGAGGTTGTAGACAGGTGTCTTATATACTGACACCCAGGCCAAACATTAATACAGATAACCAGTGAGGACAGAGGACCTTCTTAAAGAAGAAGTTACAGGTCTGTGAAATCTTGCTTGTTCGTAGGTGACCAAATACTTCTTTTACAGAGGAATTTACCAATTCATTCATTCAAAATGCTAGCTGTGATGAAAATGACATATTTTTATGTGGGACAACTTGCACAATTGCACAACCTGCTCAGTGGCCTTGTGGTTAGAGTGTCCGCCCTGAGATCGGTAGGTCGTGAGTTCAAACCCCGGCCGAGTCATACCAAAGACTATAAAAATGGGAGCCTTTACCTCCCTGCTTGGCACTCATCATCAACAGTTGGAATTGGGGGTCAAAATCACCAAAAATGATTCCCGGGCGCAGCCACCGTTGCTGCTCACTGCTCCCCTCACCTCCCCTCCCAGGGGGTGAACAGGAGGATGGGTCAAATGCAGAGGACAAATTTCACCACACCTAGTGTGTGTGTGACAATCATTGCTACTTTAACAATTGGTGGCTGACTAAATACTTTTTTGCCCCACTAATATATATATATATATATATATGCACAGCATAGGAGGTAGGAAATGCTGACTCCCACTCCCTCAGTACACTGGGAACCAGCATTACTCCTCTAGTCAGTTTACTTGTCACTTTATACTTTTTATTGTCTCGTTCTTTTTACATTGCCACTTAGAGTGGTCTTAGGCCACATTGTATATTGCATAGTGTGTATATTGTGGTGTTTCTGTATATTGTGTGGTTTCTTCTTTTTTTTTAAAATGCAAAGCACCTTAGGGAAGCAACCTAAATTTCGTTGGACCTGTACCTGTACATGCACAATGACAAATAAAGATCATTCATTCATTCATTATATATATATACACTACCGTTCAAAAGTTTGGGGTCACATGTAAATGTCCTTATTTTTTAAGGAAAAGCACTGTACTTTTCAATGAAGATAACTTTAAACTAGTCTTCTTGAAAGAAATACACTCTATACATTGCTAATGTGTTAAATGACTATTCTAGCTGCAAATGTCTGCTTTTTGGTGCAATATCTACGTAGGTGTATAGAGGCCCATTTCCAGCAACTATCACTCCAGTGTTCTAATGGTACAATGTGTTTGCTCATTGGCTCAGAAGGCTAATTGATGATTAGAAAACCCTTGTGCAATCATGTTCACACATCTGAAAACACTTTAGCTCGTTACAGAAGCTACAAAACTGACCTTCCTTTGAGCAGATTGAGTTTCTGGAGCATCACATTTGTGGGGTCAATTAAACGCTCAAAATGGCCAGAAAAAGTGAACTTTCATCTGAAACTCGACAGTCTATTCTTGTTCTTAGAAATGAAGGTTATTCCACAAAATTGTTTGGGTGACCCCAAACTTTTGAACGGTAGTATATATATATATATATATATATATATATATATATATATATATATATATATATATATATATATATATATATATATATATATAAATAAATGTATTGTTCAAGTCAGATACCTGGACTGATGGCTTCCTGAGGCACACTGATGCATGTACCATGGTATCGTTTGTAAGAAGGCTAACATGTATATGAATATATATAATGTACATGTATATATGAACGTATATATAAAGTACATGTATATATAATGTACATGTATATATAAACGTATATGAATATATATGTACATGTATATATAAACGTACATGTATATATAAACGTATATGAATATATAATGTACATGTATATATAAATGTACATGTACTGTATATATATAAACATACATGTATATATAAACGTATATGAATATATAAACGTACATATATATATAAACGTACATGTATATATAAATGTATATGAATATATAATGTACATGTATATATAAACGTATATGAATATATAATGTACATGTATATATAAACGTATATGAATATATAAAGGTACATGTATATATATAATTGTATATGAATATATAAATGCATATTTGAAGTCAGGTACCCTGGACTGATGGCTTCCTGAGGCACACTGATGCAGGCCTGTGATGGAACCTGAATGTGAGACTCCTGAAAGTCAGCATGTGTGCGAGCGTCCATGACAATGACAGTAATCATCTGGTCCTTCATCATGTGGAACAGTTTCTCAGCGGTGATGGCCCCAGCAGGCACTGCTGCACAAACACATGCAGGTATTATTGCAGTGACACAGACCATCTAGATCACACCTGGGCAAAATACACATGAGGCCCATTAAGACTTTTAATCTGGCCAGCCGGACGTTCTACATAATCTTTTTAAACCTTTAACATCAAAAGTGTATTTTCCATTATGATGTGCGGTGCTGTTTTTAAATGACCGTCAGTCTTGAACTATACAAAGTATTTCAATGCTTGAAATCTGCACTTTTGAGTGTTCTAGGAGTTATTCGGGTAAACTAGGTCACAGCAGCTCAGACCAGGAACAAAGCAGAGTGTTTTCAGAGCAGACAGCCCCAAACACGTGTTTCAGGAACACATGCAGAAGAACATTTTTACAACAAAGTTCTGCATAAAAGTGATGATATATCATATTCCATCCATCCATTTTCTACCGCTTGTCCCTTTTGGGGTCGCGGGGGGTGCTGGCGCCTATCTCAGCTGCATTCGGGCGGAAGGCGGGGTACACCCTGGACAAGTCGCCACCTCATCCCAGGGCCAACACAGATAGACAGACAACATTCACACACTAGGGACCATTTAGTGTTGTCAATCAACCTATCCCCAGGTGCATGTCTTTGGAGGTGGGAGGGGCCTATCCCCAGGTGCATGTCTTTGGAGGTGGGCGGGGCCTATCCCCAGGTGCATGTCTTTGGAGGTGGGAGGGGCCTATCCCCAGGTGCATGTCTTTGGAGGTGGGCGGGGCCTATCCCCAGGTGCATGTCTTTGGAGGTGGGCGGGGCCTATCCCCAGGTGCATGTCTTTGGAGGTGAGAAGAAGCCAGAGTACCCGGAGGGAACCCATGCAGTCACGGGGAGAACATGCAAACTCCACACAGAAAGATCCCGAGCCCGGGATTGAACTCAGGACTACTCAGGACCTTCGTATTGTGAGGCACATGCACTAACCCCTGGTCCACCGTGCTGCTGATATATATATGATATTGTAGGTGTTTATTACCCTTTGCATTCATATTTTGCTGTTTGTTACATTTTTGTCCTGTTTTGCTTGATAGTAAAATATGTACAGTATATGGAGGAGCAACGTTCATATGTTGTTAATATTCAGTGTTTTATTGTTCATCGTTAATATTGTAAATCCCTCTTTCTTTATTTTCATGTACATTGTGGGTGTCCCATTCTGTAAAAAAATTTAAAATTCCGTTCCGTTTTTTTGAGGTGGTCTGTCATAACTTTTTTAGAACTCTATGGGACATTGTGACTTTTGGTATTAGTGTTCCTGGAAAAAAAGGGACCCAAACACACACATCTAAATGTGTATATATCATTTACACACACATACTGTACATCTTAATGTGTGTATAACATTTATACACACACTACTGTACATCTAAATGTGTATATAACATTTATACACACATATTGTACATCTAAATGTGTATATAACATTTATACACACATACTGTACATCTAAATGTGCATATAAGATTTATACACACATACTGTACATCTAAATGTGTGTATAACATTTATACACATTGGCCCCCCAGACACATTTTTTCTCTCAATGTGGCCCCCGAGTCCAAATATTTCTGATGTAAATGTAGCAGGTTACTACATCATTTACCTTTTGAAGATACATTCTTCAGCTCGTCTTCTTCTGCTTTCACCTGGCAGTCACAAGAATGGAGCTTAGGTTCACCAATATTTCACTACAAATGTTCAGACATGAGTAGGATCCATGCTTAAGTCATATTGACTTGAATAATGAGGTACGTATGTAACAACAGATAAGAATATACATGCACAATAACAACAGATAAGAATATACATGCACAATAACAACAGATAAGAATATACATGCACAATAACAGATAAGAATATACATGCACAATAACAACAGATAAGAATATACATGCACAATAACAGATAAGAATATACATGCACAATAACAACAGATAAGAATATACATGCACAATAACAACAGATAAGAATATACATGCACAATAACAACAGATAAGAATATTCTTGCACAATAACAACAGATAAGAATATACATGCACAATAACAACAGATAAGAATATACATGCACAATAACAACAGATAAGAATATACATGCACAATAACAACAGATAAGAATATACATGCACAATAACAACAGATAAGAATATACATGCACAATAACAACAGATAAGTATATACATGCACAATAACAACAGATAAGTATATACATGCACAATAACAACAGATAAGTATATACATGCACAATAACAACAGATAAGAATATACATGCACAATAACAAATAAAGTGGTTTTCACTACCTTATTGTTTGCTGAGGAGCACTTTGGAGAACCTCCACTGCCATCTTTCTCGCTGATTTCTTCCTTTCTCCTTTTCTCCTCTTGTCGCTCCTTTTCTTCCAACTTCTTCCTGACTTCCACTTCCTCATACCTGTTCACAAGTCTACAACTTAGAAGGTGGTCCTAGCAACACTTCCTCATACCTGTTCACAAGTCTACAACTTAGAAGGTGGTCCTAGCAACACTTCCTCATACCTGTT
Organism: Entelurus aequoreus; assembly: GCF_033978785.1. Classification (NCBI taxonomy): domain Eukaryota; kingdom Metazoa; phylum Chordata; class Actinopteri; order Syngnathiformes; family Syngnathidae; genus Entelurus; species Entelurus aequoreus. The sequence continues at coordinate 90,071,722 of NC_084732.1, forward strand.
CACAAGTCTACAACTTAGAAGGTGGTCCTAGGAACACTTCCTCATACCTGTTCACAAGTCTACAACTTAGAAGGTGGTCCTAGCAACACTTTCTCATACCTGTTCACAAGTCTACAACTTAGAAGGTGGTCCTAGCAACACTTCCTCATACCTGTTCACAAGTCTACAACTTAGAAGGTGGTCCTAGCAACACTTCCTCATACCTGTTCACAAGTCTACAACTTAGAAGGTGGTCCTAGGAACACTTCCTCATACCTGTTCACAAGTCTACAACTTAGAAGGTGGTCCTAGCAACACTTCCTCATACCTGTTCACAAGTCTACAACTTAGAAGGTGGTCCTAGCAACACTTCCTCATACCTGTTCACAAGTCTACAACTTAGAAGGTGGTCCTAGGAACACTTCCTCATACCTGTTCACAAGTCTACAACTTAGAAGGTGGTCCTAGCAACACTTTCTCATACCTGTTCACAAGTCTACAACTTAGAAGGTGGTCCTAGCAACACTTCCTCATACCTGTTCACAAGTCTACAACTTAGAAGGTGGTCCTAGCAACACTTCCTCATACCTGTTCACAAGTCTACAACTTAGAAGGTGGTCCTAGCAACACTTCCTCATACCTGTTCACAAGTCTACAACTTAGAAGGTGGTCCTAGGAACACTTCCTCATACCTGTTCACAAGTCTACAACTTAGAAGGTGGTCCTAGGAACACTTCCTCATACCTGTTCACAAGTCTACAACTTAGAAGGTGGTCCTAGCAACACTTCCTCATACCTGTTCACAAGTCTACAACTTAGAAGGTGGTCCTAGCAACACTTCCTCATACCTGTTCACAAGTCTACAACTTAGAAGGTGGTCCTAGCAACACTTTCTCATACCTGTTCACAAGTCTACAACTTAGAAGGTGGTCCTAGCAACACTTCCTCATACCTGTTCACAAGTCTACAACTTAGAAGGTGGTCCTAGCAACACTTCCTCATACCTGTTCACAAGTCTACAACTTAGAAGGTGGTCCTAGCAACACTTCCTCATACCTGTTCACAAGTCTACAACTTAGAAGGTGGTCCTAGCAACACTTCCTCATACCTGTTCACAAGTCTACAACTTAGAAGGTGGTCCTAGCAACACTTCCTCATACCTGTTCACAAGTCTACAACTTAGAAGGTGGTCCTAGGAACACTTCCTCATACCTGTTCACAAGTCTACAACTTAGAAGGTGGTCCTAGCAACACTTCCTCATACCTGTTCACAAGTCTACAACTTAGAAGGTGGTCCTAGCAACACTTCCTCATACCTGTTCACAAGTCTACAACTTAGAAGGTGGTCCTAGCAACACTTCCTCATACCTGTTCACAAGTCTACAACTTAGAAGGTGGTCCTAGCAACACTTCCTCATACCTGTTCACAAGTCTACAACTTAGAAGGTGGTCCTAGCAACACTTTCTCATACCTGTTCACAAGTCTACAACTTAGAAGGTGGTCCTAGCAACACTTCCTCATACCTGTTCACAAGTCTACAACTTAGAAGGTGGTCCTAGCAACACTTCCTCATACCTGTTCACAAGTCTACAACTTAGAAGGTGGTCCTAGGAACACTTCCTCATACTTGTTCACAAGTCTACAACTTAGAAGGTGGTCCTAGCAACACTTTCTCATACCTGTTCACAAGTCTACAACTTAGAAGGTGGTCCTAGCAACACTTCCTCATACCTGTTCACAAGTCTACAACTTAGAAGGTGGTCCTAGCAACACTTCCTCATACCTGTTCACAAGTCTACAACTTAGAAGGTGGTCCTAGCAACACTTCCTCATACCTGTTCACAAGTCTACAACTTAGAAGGTGGTCCTAGCAACACTTCCTCATACCTGTTCACAAGTCTACAACTTAGAAGGTGGTCCTAGCAACACTTCCTCATACCTGTTCACAAGTCTACAACTTAGAAGGTGGTCCTAGCAACACTTCCTCATACCTGTTCACAAGTCTACAACTTAGAAGGTGGTCCTAGGAACACTTCCTCATACCTGTTCACAAGTCTACAACTTAGAAGGTGGTCCTAGCAACACTTCCTCATACTTGTTCACAAGTCTACAACTTAGAAGGTGGTCCTAGCAATACTTCCTCATACCTGTTCACAAGTCTACAACTTAGAAGGTGGTCCTAGGAACACTTCCTCATACCTGTTCACAAGTCTACAACTTAGAAGGTGGTCCTAACAACACTTCCTCATACCTGTTCACAAGTCTACAACTTAGAAGGTGGTCCTAGGAACACTTCCTCATACCTGTTCACAAGTCTACAACTTAGAAGGTGGTCCTAGCAACACTTCCTCATACCTGTTCACAAGTCTACAACTTAGAAGGTGGTCCTAGCAACAAAGAAGGTTCTGACCTGAGTTTGAGGCTTTCGGCCAGCTTCTCTGCTTCTTCAATGGCTTTCTTGAAGTTGTTGGTGCCCAGCATGGTCATGTAGTATTCCTTTGGAGTCAATTCACAAACACATTTTGTTGACCTACAAATGATATTCACCTATTTCCAGAGCAAAATAACCACTGATGATGACAATAATGTTCATAATATTCCCTTTCAAATGCAATAAACATGTACTTCTTGGATGTTTTAACATTGAAATTGGAATGTAAAGCCTTGAATAAAACAAAGATATATGTAATATTTGTATCCCATTGGGTTGAGTTATTTCTTGCCCTGATGTGGGACCTGAGTCGAGGGTGTGGTTGTGGCTTGTGCAGCCCTTTGAGACATGTGTGTGTGAATGTGGAAATAGTGTCAAAGCGCTTTGAGTTCCTTAAAAAGGTAGAAAAGCTCCATACAAGTATAACCATTTACCATTTACATTTGTGATGAAGGGCTATATAAATAGACTTTGACTGATTGATTGCTATACACTGTCTGTTGAAGCTGATTCCAATCACAAGCAAAAGCAATGAAACAGGTGGTGTCTGTTAAGGACTCTCAAATGTACACAACCAACAGGTGGTGTCTCTGTTAAGGACTCTCAAATGTACACAACCAACAGGTGGTGTCTCTGTTAAGGACTCTCAAATGTACACAACCAACAGGTGGTGTCTCTGTTAAGGACTCTCAAATGTACACAACCAACAGGTGGTGTCTCTGTTAAGGACTCTCAAATGTACACAACCAACAGGTGGTATCTCTGTTAAGGACTCTCAAATGTACACAACCAACAGGTGGTGTCTCTGTTAAGGACTCTCAAATGTACACAACCAACGGGTGGTGTCTCTGTTAAGGACTCTCAAATGTACACAACCAACAGGTGGTGTCTCTGTTAAGGACTCTCAAATGTACACAACCAACGGGTGGTGTCTCTGTTAAAGGGAAACTTCGGTTTTTTTCAACCTGGGCCCTGTTTTCATAATTTTTTCTGTATATGTGAGTGCTGGATAAAACATTTTTTGAGGTCGCGCCAGTATTGAGCAGGGCAGGCAGCCTCCAGCCCAGCTAACGCTCGTACACAGGGCAACTGGCTCTCGTCAAAATTCGGCCTATAAACATGCATTTTTTTCACACTGACAGGCTCAGATAGTTACAATGAGTGTCCGACAACATACTAGAAAGGAGAAATTAACGTATGTCTCTACCTTTAGCTGGAGATCGCTGTTTTTTGCGAGCTGTGTCCAAATCTCACCACGCTACAAATCTCGTTCCGAAATCTCGCGATAACTCGCGACAAAACACCGGTGGAAAAACAGTTACCTGACTGAGGTGAAGAGAGCCATGACAGACAAACAAACAAACTTTTCTATAAAACTAAAATAACAGTCTTCGGTAATCCAACAGAAAATCACTTCAGTCATCTCTCTTCACCTCAGTCAGGTAACTGTTTTTCCACCGGTGTTTTGTCGCGAGTTATCGCGAGATTTCGGAACGAGATTTGTAGCGTGGTGAGATTTGGACACAGCTCGCAAAAAACAGCGATCTCCAGCTAAAGGTAGAGACATACGTTAATTTCTCCTTTCTAGTATGTTGTCGGACACTCATTGTAACTATCTGAGCCTGTCAGTGTGAAAAAAATGCATGTTTATAGGCCGAATTTTGACGAGAGCCAGTTGCCCTGTGTACGAGCGTTAGCTGGGCTGGAGGCTGCCTGCCCTGCTCAATACTGGCGCGACCTCAAAAAATGTTTTATCCAGCACTCACATATACAGAAAAAATTATGAAAACAGGGCCCAGGTTGAAAAAAACCGAAGTTTCCCTTTAAGGACTCTCAAATGTACACAACCAACAGGTGGTATCTCTGTTAAGGACTCTCAAATGTACACAACAAACAGGTGGTGTCTCTGTTAAGGACTCTCAAATGTACACAACCAAAACAATTAAGAAAATGGCCAAATCAATTGATTGTCAACAGAATGATCAGAGATACCTTTATTATCACACTCAAAAGTACTTATACTCACACTCAAATCTTTTAACCAAGTTGTACTTTTGTAATAAATACAGACTTTCTTGGCGGAGGAAACATGAAATAGTCTTCTGGCTTTGTAAGAGCCTCATTCTTTCTTTATGAAACTATCACTTATCTTCTTCCATTGTCATCTGTTGATTGTTTTAGAAAATGCAAATTACATCATTTTAGTTGCTTTCTGCTTTATGTGGCATCACATGACTTCACTTCCTGTTGAAGACACCTCCACCTGTTTCCACTTGACACTTTACTACAATGTGAAGACACCTCCACCTGTTTCCACTTGACTACAATGTGAAGACACCTCCACCTGTTTCCACTTGACACTTGACTACAATGTGAAGACACCTCCACCTGTTTCCACTTGACTACAATGTGAAGACACCTCCACCTGTTTCCACTTGACACTTGACTACAATGTGAAGACACCTCCACCTGTTTCCACTTGACACTTGACTACAATGTGAAGACACCTCCACCTGTTTCCACTTGACACTTTACTACAATGTGAAGACACCTCCACCTGTTTCAACTTGACACTTGACTACAATGTGAAGACACCTCCACCTGTTTCCACTTGACACTTGACTACAATGTGAAGACACCTCCACCTGTTTCAACTTGACACTTGACTACAATGTGAAGACACCTCCACCTGTTTCCACTTGACACTTGACTACAATGTGAAGACACCTCCACCTGTTTCAACTTGACACTTGACTACAATGTGAAGACACCTCCACCTGTTTCCACTTGACACTTGACTACAATGTGAAGACACCTCCACCTGTTTCAACTTGACACTTGACTACAATGTGAAGACACCTCCACCTGTTTCAACTTGACACTTGACTACAATGTGAAGACACCTCCACCTGTTTCCACTTGACACTTTACTACAATGTGAAGACACCTCCACCTGTTTCCACTTGACACTTGACTACAATGTGAAGACACCTCCACCTGTTTCCACTTGACACTTGACTACAATGTGAAGACACCTCCACCTGTTTCCACTTGACACTTTACTACAATGTGAAGACACCTCCACCTGTTTCAACTTGACTACAATGTGAAGACACCTCCACCTGTTTCCACTTGACACTTGACTACAATGTGAAGACACCTCCACCTGTTTCCACTTGACTACAATGTGAAGACACCTCCACCTGTTTCAACTTGACACTTGACTACAATGTGAAGACACCTCCACCTGTTTCCACTTGACACTTGACTATAATGTGAAGACACCTCCACCTGTTTCAACTTGACACTTGACTACAATGTGAAGACACCTCCACCTGTTTCCACTTGACACTTGACTACAATGTGAAGACACCTCCACCTGTTTCAACTTGACACTTGACTACAATGTGAAGACACCTCCACCTGTTTCCACTTGACTACAATGTGAAGACACCTCCACCTGTTTCAACTTGACTACAATGTGAAGACACCTCCACCTGTTTCAACTTGACACTTGACTACAATGTGAAGACACCTCCACCTGTTTCCACTTGACACTTTGCTACAATGTGAAGACACCTCCACCTGTTTCAACTTGACACTTGACTACAATGTGAAGACACCTCCACCTGTTTCAACTTGACACTTGACTACAATGTGAAGACACCTCCACCTGTTTCCACTTGACACTTTACTACAATGTGAAGACACCTCCACCTGTTTCCACTTGACACTTTACTACAATGTGAAGACACCTCCACCTGTTTCCACTTGACACTTTACTACAATGTGAAGACACCTCCACCGGTTTCCACTTGACACTTTACTACAATGTGAAGACACCTCCACCTGTTTCCACTTGACACTTTACTACAATGTGAAGACACCTCCACCTGTTTCCACTTGACACTTTACTACAATGTGAAGACACCTCCACCTGTTTCCACTTGACACTTTACTACAATGTGAAGACACCTCCACCTGTTTCCACTTGACACTTTACTACAATGTGAAGACACCTCCACCTGTTTCCACTTGACACTTTACTACAATGTGAAGACACCTCCACCTGTTTCCACTTGACTACAACGTGAAGACACCTCCACCTGTTTCCACTTGACACTTTACTACAATGTGAAGACACCTCCACCTGTTTCCACTTGACACTTTACTACAATGTGAAGACACCTCCACCTGTTTCCACTTGACTACAACGTGAAGACACCTCCACCTGTTTCCACTTGACACTTTACTACAATGTGAAGACACCTCCACCTGTTTCCACTTGACACTTTACTACAATGTGAAGACACCTCCACCTGTTTCCACTTGACTACAATGTGAAGACACCTCCACCTGTTTCCACTTGACTACAATGTGAAGACACCTCCACCTGTTTCCACTTGACTACAATGTGAAGACACCTCCACCTGTTTCCACTTCACACTTGACTACAATGTGAAGACACCTCCACCTGTTTCCACTTGACTACAATGTGAAGACACCTCCACCTGTTTCCACTTGACTACAATGTGAAGACACCTCCACCTGTTTCCACTTGACACTTGACTACAATGTGAAGACACCTCCACCTGTTTCCACTTGACTACAATGTGAAGACACCTCCACCTGTTTCCACTTGACTACAATGTGAAGACACCTCCACCTGTTTCCACTTGACACTTGACTACAATGTGAAGACACCTCCACCTGTTTCCACTTGACTACAATGTGAAGACACCTCCACCTGTTTCCACTTGACTACAATGTGAAGACACCTCCACCTGTTTGCACTTGACACTTGACTACAATGTGAAGACACCTCCACCTGTTTCCACTTGACTACAATGTGAAGACACCTCCACCTGTTTCCACTTGACTACAATGTGAAGACACCTCCACCTGTTTCCACTTGACACTTGACTACAATGTGAAGACACCTCCACCTGTTTCCACTTGACTACAATGTGAAGACACCTCCACCTGTTTCCACTTGACTACAATGTGAAGACACCTGCACCTGTTTCCACTTGACTACAATGTGAAGACACCTCCACCTGTTTCCACTTGACACTTGACTACAATGTGAAGACACCTCCACCTGTTTCCACTTGACTACAATGTGAAGACACCTCCACCTGTTTCCACTTGACACTTGACTACAATGTGAAGACACCTCCACCTGTTTCCACTTGACTACAACGTGAAGACACCTCCACCTGTTTCCACTTGACACTTTACTACAATGTGAAGACACCTCCACCTGTTTCCACTTGACACTTGACTACAATGTGAAGACACCTCCACCTGTTTCCACTTGACTACAATGTGAAGACACCTCCACCTGTTTCCACTTGACTACAATGTGAAGACACCTGCACCTGTTTCCACTTGACTACAATGTGAAGACACCTCCACCTGTTTCCACTTGACTACAATGTGAAGACACCTCCACCTGTTTCCACTTGACACTTGACTACAATGTGAAGACACCTCCACCTGTTTCCACTTGACTACAACGTGAAGACACCTCCACCTGTTTCCACTTGACACTTTACTACAATGTGAAGACACCTCCACCTGTTTCCACTTGACTACAATGTGAAGACACCTCCACCTGTTTCCACTTGACTACAATGTGAAGACACCTCCACCTGTTTCCACTTGACTACAATGTGAAGACACCTGCACCTGTTTCCACTTGACTACAATGTGAAGATTTTAGTTAGTGCCCTTTTTTAATGTGTCTTGTTTTCCTGTTAGCATTCAGGCTAGCTAGCAAGCTAACATACATGGTTATCATCAACAGGTCACGCACACACTTCATGTGTCCTGGGCTTCAAGGTCAAAAGGTGAAAGGTCGTACCGACTGCTGCTTGAAGTCTGCTCTCTTCTTCAGCAGGTCGTACACGGTCAGGTACTTCATGTAGAAGATGTAAGCTTTCTCCTCGTCTCTCTCCAGGCGACACTCCTCTGCTGCCTTGAACAGTTTGCAGGCGCTCTGAACATAACTGAACATATGTACAGTGTTATGTCAATATACATATATGTACAGTACATTGATGTGTGAACATATGTACAGTGTTATGTCAATATACATATATGTACAGTACATTCATGTGTGAACATATGTACAGTGTTATGTCAATATACATATATGTACAGTACATTCATGTCTGAACATATGTACAGTGTTATGTCAATATACATATATGTACAGTACATTCATGTCTGAACATATGTACAGTGTTATGTCAATATACATATATGTACAGTACATTCATGTCTGAACATATGTACAGTGTTATGTCAATATACATATATGTACAGTACATTCATGTCTGAACATATGTACAGTGTTATGTCAATATACATATATGTACAGTACATTGATGTGTGAACATATGTACAGTGTTATGTCAATATACATATATGTACAGTACATTCATGTGTGAACATATGTACAGTGTTATGTCAATATACATATATGTACAGTACATTCATGTGTGAACATATGTACAGTGTTATGTCAATATACATATATGTACAGTACATTGATGTGTGAACATATGTACAGTGTTATGTCAATACACATATATGTACAGTACATTGATGTGTGAACATATGTACAGTGTTATGTCAATATACATATATGTACAGTACATTCATGTGTGAACATATGTACAGTGTTATGTCAATATACATATATGTACAGTACATTCATGTCTGAACATATGTACAGTGTTATGTCAATATACATATATGTACAGTACATTCATGTCTGAACATATGTACAGTGTTATGTCAATATACATATATGTACAGTACATTCATGTCTGAACATATGTACAGTGTTATGTCAATATACATATATGTACAGTACATTCATGTCTGAACATATGTACAGTGTTATGTCAATATACATATATGTACAGTACATTCATGTCTGAACATATGTACAGTGTTATGTCAATATACATATATGTACAGTACATTGATGTGTGAACATATGTACAGTACATTGATGTGTGAACATATGTACAGTACATTGATGTGTGAACATATGTACAGTACATTGATGTGTGAACATATGTACAGTACATTGATGTGTGAACATATGTACAGTACATTGATGTGTGAACATATGTACAGTACATTGATGTGTGAACATATGTACAGTACATTGATGTGTGAACATATGTACAGTACATTGATGTGTGAACATATGTACAGTACATTGATGTGTGAACATATGTACAGTACATTGATGTGTGAACATATGTACAGTGTTCCATGTATAGATTGAAGGGTGTCACAGACTTTCTTGTGCTGATCTTGTCTGCCTTGACTTCAGCCTTCTTGTTGAGCTCTCCCAGGTTAGTGGACAAGTACAAGTCCTTGGCTCCAGTGGACACAGCAGGCATGTTGTTCAGTCACAGGTGCTCATCCTGGCAAATACACACACACTAGGGTTGTACATATACCACTACTGGTACAGTATTGCAGTACTATACACACACACACTAGAGTTGTACATATACCACTACTGGTACAGTATTGCAGTACTATACACACACACACTAGAGTTGTACATATACCACTACTGGTACAGTATTGCAGTACTATACACACTAGGGTTGTACATATACCACTACTGGTACAGTATTGCAGTACTATACACACACACACTAGGGTTGTACATATACCACTACTGGTACAGTATTGCAGTACTATACACACACACACCAGGGTTGTACATATACCACTACTGGTACAGTATTGCAGTACTATACACACTAGGGTTGTACATATACCACTACTGGTACAGTATTGCAGTACTAATCAATCAAAAACACTACTATACTCTGTTTGGAAAGTACCTGTTCCACATATTTCTTTGTTTTTAACGGCCATGACAGTGCGTCGTCACGTGGTGACATTGCTGGTTTACAAGCGGAGGAGCGTGTTCACACACACAGAGTACTTACAAGCAGACACAGTGTGTAGACAGAAAAGGGAGAATGGACACATGTAGGTGTAAAAAGTAAAGATAAAGGTGAAGTTATAACACTCAGGAAGAGGTGCTTTAAGACATGGCTAGCTAGCTAGCAGCTAACATCCACCCACAGTGTTTTAACTACTTCTAAATCACTAATCCTGGTCTCCATGGTGACAAATAAAGTATGTTTCTTACAAGTATCATTATCATTGGAGGACAAGGAATAGCTAAACATGCTTCACTACACACCTTAGCTCACCGGCATCACAATGTAAACAAATGCCATGGGTGGATCTACACCTGACATCCACTGTAATGATACCAAGTACAGTAGCATATCTAGTCGATACTAATATGATTACGTTGATATTTTTTAGCATCACAACATCTTTTGTTTTTTAAAAATGTATATTATGTTTATAAAGTGAGTAAATGTGTCCCTGGACACACGAGGACTTTGAATATGACCAATGTATGATCCTGTAACTAGTTTACAGTCATTAGTGGTGCAGGTGTTAGAATAGTGACTAATAACTAGTTTACAGTCATTAGTGGTGCAGGTGTTAGAATAGTGACTAATAACTAGTTTACAGTCATTAGTGGTGCAGGTGTTAGAATAGTGACTAATAACTAGTTTACAGTTATTAGTGGTGCAGGTGTTAGAATAGTGACTAATAACTAGTTTACAGTCATTAGTGGTGCAGGTGTTAGAATGGTCACACATAGGTAGTTTACAGTCAAAGATGGACTTAATGCCAACATTTATTAGTCAAAGATGGACTTAATGCCAACATTTATTAGTCAAAGATGGACTTAATGCCAACATTTATTAGTCAAAGATGGACTTAATGCCAACATTTATTAGTCAAAGATGGACTTAATGCCAACATTTATTAGTCAAAGATGGACTTAATGCCAACATTTATTAGTCAAAGATGGACTTAATGCCAACATTTATTAGTAAAAGATAGACTTAATGACCACATTTATTAGTCAAAGATGGACTTAATGCGAACATTTATTAGTCAAAGATGGACTTAGTGCGAACATTTATTAGTCAAAGATGGACTTAATGCCAACATTTATTAGTCAAAGATGGACTTAATGGCAACATTTATTGGTCAAAGATGGACTTAATGCGAACATTTAGCGCTAACAGTTAGCAGCTAGCTTAGCTATGATGTTTACTATTAGCTCACGCAGCTAATGTGAGACGTTAAACAAACAAGCACACTTGGCGATAAGACCGCGACATGTAAACACGCTGACTGATAATGTTTACTTGGAAATACCTTTGTTGACACCTTCTTTCACTCCAAATACTTTCTATGACAGCTAATTCCTTCCTCGTCTTCGTCTTCCTCTTCCTCCTCCTCTTCTTCTTCTTCTTCTTCTTCTTCTTCTTCCTCTTCTTCTTCCTCTTCTTCTTCTTCTTCTTCTCCTCCAAGTGTTGCTGGGCGGCGCCACTTTTCACGCGCTATGCTGCCACCTGCTGGACACAATGTGCACACACATAATAAGGATTATTTAACATGCAAAGCTATTAAAAAAAATGCACATTTATCCTCTCTTTTCAGAACAGATTGTTCTTCTGAAATATTGTTAATAAAAGTAATGCACTGACAAACAGAAAAACAATCAAGCAGGAACTCCAAAAAGGTCCTCCTGAAGTTTCTGCAAATAAATGATAAATACATTCTGATTTTGCTGACCAAAATATGACTGTTTACATGATAATATTATTAGGTTAGGTTAGGCATACAGCTAACACTGATAATGATAAACAAATATATTTGTCATTGACATTTGTCTAATCAATCATTGACATTTGTCTAATCAATCATTGGCATTTGTCTAATCAATCATTGACATTTGTCTAAATGATTGCTGTCAACTTGTCTTGAACAACACTGCCCTACTGTACTCATTATTTATGTCTCGCAATCAAAATGTATTGATCAGACACACAAGGTATTGATCAGACAACAATCAACAATGTTGATTAGTTGTAATTCGTAAATATTACTAAAAATAAATCATATATTTTCCAACAACATTAATTAGTTGAAGCTCATTAACAAAATGTAAATATTGCATATTTTGAAAAAGTCTGGACAGGCCTAATCTTATGCAATAATATTCATCCATCCATCCATTGTCTACCGCTTGTCCCTTTTGGGGTGGCGGGGGGTCGCTGGAGCCTGTCTCAGCTGCATTCAGGCAGAAGGCGGGGTACACCCTGGACAAGTCGCCACCTCATCACAGGGCCAACACAGATAGACAACATTCACACACTAGGGACCATTTAGTGTTGCCAATCAACCTATCTCCAGGTGCATGTCTTTGGATATAATAATATTATTATATAATATTATTATATAACAATATTATAATATTATGATATATTATTATAATATAATATTATTAGAACATTGATACAAAGGTGTGTTTGTATTATTGTTGACTTGTAGGGTTTTATGAGCAATGTTGAGCAGAACAATGTTGTTTGTTGACATGATGAGGAGAGTGCAGTTGACCTTCACGCACTTTGAAGTCAGCAGGAGCACTTGGAGCTCCATCACACAATCATCTAGTCCCACTTGGAGCTCCATCACACAATCATCTAGTCCCACTTGGAGCTCCATCACACAATCATCTAGTCCCACTTGGAGCTCCATCACACTCCCACAGTCATCCTGCTTGAAAGAGGAGTCCACACACTTTCATCCAACATGAAAGCAGAAGAATAATTCAAGTCCAACACAAAGAGCAAGAAGATGATGTTCATGCACACTTCAGTGGATCCAAAGTCATCCTTCAACTGAAAGCAATAATAATATTTACCTTTGATCTCATGACTCGCTGGTAAATGTCACACTATTCATATTCATGTTGTGACAATAATCATAACACATGACTGAATACATCATGTTTCTTTTGGACTTTTATTTTGAAAAACTGATGTGGTTTTAATATTTCTGTCATTGTTTTTTTGACACTCTTACGTTTTTATAGATTTTTTTTTCTGTAGATCAACTGGGATTGTTTTAAATGTGCTATATTATAATACAATATAATGTGAAATAACATATAATATAATATAATATATTATAAAATAATGTGATATGAAGTAATATAATATAATATCATGTGAAATAACATCTAGGTAGGTAGGTAGGTCTTTACTGTCATTGCACAAGTACAAGGAAACTTTGTTTTCAGCACAAACCCGTTGAAGATGAGACAAACAAACAGTGTACAGGGTTACAAACAAACAGTGTACAGGGTTACAAACAGTGTACAGGGTTACAAACAGTGTACAGGGTTACAAACAAACAGTGTACAGGGTTACAAACAGTGTACAGGGTTACAAACAGTGTACAGGGTTACAAACAAACAGTGTACAGGGTTACAAACAAACAGTGTACAGGGTTACAAACAGTGTACAGGGTTACAAACAAACAGTGTACAGGGTTACAAACAAACAGTGTACAGGGTTACAAACAGTGTACAGGGTTACAAACAAACAGTGTACAGGGTTACAAACAAACAGTGTACAGGGTTACAAACAAACAGTGTACAGGGTTACAAACAGTGTACAGGGTTACAAACAAACAGTGTACAGGGTTACAAACAAACAGTGTACAGGGTTACAAACAGTGTACAGGGTTACAAACAAACAGTGTACAGGGTTACAAACAAACAGTGTACAGGGTTACAAACAGTGTACAGGGTTACAAACAGTGTACAGGGTTACAAACAAACAGTGTACAGGGTTACAAACAAACAGTGTACAGGGTTACAAACAGTGTACAGGGTTACAAACAAACAGTGTACAGGGTTACAAACAGTGTACAGGGTTACAAACAAACAGTGTACATGGTTACAAACAAACAGTGTACAGGGTTACAAACAGTGTACAGGGTTACAAACAGTGTACAGGGTTACAAACAAACAGTGTACAGGGTTACAAACAAACAGTGTACAGGGTTACAAACAAACAGTGTACAGGGTTACAAACAGTGTACAGGGTTACAAACAAACAGTGTACAGGGTTACAAACAGTGTACAGGGTTACAAACAAACAGTGTACATGGTTACAAACAAACAGTGTACAGGGTTACAAACAGTGTACAGGGTTACAAACAGTGTACAGGGTTACAAACAAACAGTGTACAGGGTTACAAACAAACAGTGTACAGGGTTACAAACAAACAGTGTACATGGTTACAAACAAACAGTGTACAGGGTTACAAACACTGGGGAAGGATGAGTAGAAAAAAATACAATCTAGACTGAGCTTCTAGTCTGGAGTGTGAAAAAACCTCCATGGCAAAGCACATATACATAATACAACATACATCTGGAGACTTGCAACAGAGGGGAGGGAGTGGGGGCCACGGTGGCAGGCTGCAGCTCTTCAGACGCTGCCCAGCCGTCCATCACCGCTAAGGGATTCGGTAAGGTGCATGTCTTTGGAGGTGGGAGGGGCCTATACGCAGGTGCATGTCTTTGGAGGTGGGAGGAGCCTATCCCCAGGTGCATGTCTTTGGAGGTGGGAGGAGCCTATCCCCAGTTGCATGTTTTTGGAGGTGGGAGGGGCCTATCTCCAGGTGGATGTCTTTGGAGGTGGGAGGAGCCTATCCCCAGTTGCATGTTTTTGGAGGTGGGAGGGGCCTATCTCCAGGTGCATGTCTTTGGAGGTGGGAGGGGCCTATCTCCAGGTGCATGTCTTTGGAGGTGGGAGGCAGCATATAACATGAAATAATTTATTATAATAAAATATAATATAATATAATATAATATAATATAATATAATGTGATGTAACATAATGTAATATAATATAAAATAATATAATATAATATAATATAATATAATATAACATATAATATAATATAATATGATAACATATAATATAATATAATATAATATAATATAATATAATATAATATGATATGATATAATATAATATAATATAATATAATATATAATATAATATAATATAATATAATATAATATATAATATAATATAATATAATATGATATAATATAATATAATATAACATATAATATAATATGATATAATATAATATAATATAATATAATATAACATATAATATAATATCATATCATATCATATAATGTGATGTAATATAATATAATATAATGTGATATAACATATAATATGAATATGTGATGTATGAACTGGAGTGAATCCTATATGAAGTGGAGTGAGTCCCATATGAAACTAGTGTTTCTAGTATGAATATATAATAATAATAATAATAATAATAATAATATATAATAATAGTATGAAGTAGAGTGAGTCCTATATGAAGTGGAGTGAGTCCTATATGAAGTAAAGTGAGTCCTATATGAAGTGGAGTGAGTCCTATATGAAGTGGAGTGAGTCCTATATGAAGTAAAGTGAGTCCTATATGAAGTGGAGTGAGTCATATATGAAGTGGAGTGAGTCCTATATGAAGTGGAGTGAGTCCTATATGAAGTGGAGTGAGTCCTATATGAAGTAAAGTGAGTCCTATATGAAGTGGAGTGAGTCCTATATGAAGTGGAGTGAGTCCTATATGAAGTAAAGTGAGTCCTATATGAAGTGGAGTGAGTCATATATGAAGTAGAGTGAGTCCTATATGAATTGGAGTGAGTCCTATATGAAGTGGAGTGAGTCCTATATGAAGTAAAGTGAGTCCTATATGAAGTGGAGTGAGTCCTATATGAAGTGGAGTGAGTCCTATATGAAGTGGAGTGAGTCCTATATGAAGTAAAGTGAGTCCTATATGAAGTGGAGTGAGTCCTATATGAAGTAAAGTGAGTCCTATATGAAGTGGAGTGAGTCCTATATGAAGTAAAGTGAGTCCTATATAAGGTGGAGTGAGTCCTATATGAAGTGGAGTGAGTCCTATATGAAGTGGAGTGAGTCCTATATGAAGTGGAGTGAGTCCTATATGAAGTAAAGTGAGTCCTATATGAAGTGGAGTGAGTCCTATATGAAGTGGAGTGAGTCCTATATGAAGTGGAGTGAGTCCTATATGAAGTAAAGTGAGTCCTCTATGAAGTGGAGTGAGTCCTATATGAAGTGGAGTGAGTCCTATATGAAGTGGAGTGAGTCCTATATGAAGAAAAGTGAGTCCTATATGAAGTGGAGTGAGTCCTATATGAAGTAAAGTGAGTCCTATATGAAGTGGAGTGAGTCCTATATGAAGTGGAGTGAGTCCTATATGAAGTAAAGTGAGTCCTATATGAAGTAAAGTGAGTCCTATATGAAGTGGAGTGAGTCCTATATGAAGTAAAGTGAGTCCTATATGAAGTGGAGTGAGTCCTATATGAAGTGGAGTGAGTCCTATATGAAGTGGAGTGAGTCCTATATGAAGTAAAGTGAGTCCTATATGAAGTAAAGTGAGTCCTATATGAAGTGAAGTGAGTCCTATATGAAGTGGAGTGAGTCCTATATGAAGTAAAGTGAGTCCTATATGAAGTGGAGTGAGTCCTATATGAAGTGGAGTGAGTCCTATAAGAAGTAAAGTGAGTCCTATATGAAGTGGAGTGAGTCCTATATGAAGTGGAGTGAGTCCTATATGAAGTAAAGTGAGTCCTATATGAAGTGGAGTGAGTCCTATATGAAGTGGAGTGAGTCCTATATGAAGTAAAGTGAGTCCTATATGAAGTGGAGTGAGTCCTATATGAAGTAAAGTGAGTCCTATATGAAGTAAAGTGAGTCCTATATGAAGTGGAGTGAGTCCTATATGAAGTAAAGTGAGTCCTATATGAAGTGGAGTGAGTCCTATATGAAGTAAAGTGAGTCCTATATGAAGTGGAGTGAGTCCTATATGAAGTAAAGTGAGTCCTATATGAAGTGGAGTGAGTCCTATATGAAGTAAAGTGAGTCCTATATGAAGTGGAGTGAGTCCTATATGAAGTAAAGTGAGTCCTATATGAAGTAAAGTGAGTCCTATATGAAGTGGAGTGAGTCCTATATGAAGTAAAGTGAGTCCTATATGAAGTGGAGTGAGTCCTATATGAAGTAAAGTGAGTCCTATATGAAGTGGAGTGAGTCCTATATGAAGTGGAGTGAGTCCTATATGAAGTAAAGTGAGTCCTATATGAAGTAAAGTGAGTCCTATATGAAGTGGAGTGAGTCCTATATGAAGTGGAGTGAGTCCTATATGAAGTGGAGTGAGTCCTATATGAAGTAAAGTGAGTCCTATATGAAGTGGAGTGAGTCCTATATGAAGTGGAGTGAGTCCTATATGAAGTGGAGTGAGTCCTATATGAAGTAAAGTGAGTCCTATATGAAGTAAAGTGAGTCCTATATGAAGTGGAGTGAGTCCTATATGAAGTAAAGTGAGTCCTATATGAAGTGGAGTGAGTCCTATATGAAGTAAAGTGAGTCCTATATGAAGTGGAGTGAGTCCTATATGAAGTAAAGTGAGTCCTATATGAAGTAAAGTGAGTCCTATAAGAAGTGGAGTGAGTCCTATATGAAGTGGAGTGAGTCCTATATGAAGTAAAGTGAGTCATATATGAAGTGGAGTGAGTCCTATATGAAGTAAAGTGAGTCCTATATGAAGTAAAGTGAGTCCTATATGAAGTGGAGTGAGTCCTATATGAAGTGGAGTGAGTCATATATGAAGTAAAGTGAGTCATATATGAAGTGGAGTGAGTCCTATATGAAGTGGAGTGAGTCCTATATGAAGTAAAGTGAGTCCTATATGAAGTGGAGTGAGTCCTATATGAAGTGGAGTGAGTCATATATGAAGTAAAGTGAGTCCTATATGAAGTGGAGTGAGTCCTATATGAAGTGGAGTGAGTCCTATATGAAGTGGAGTGAGTCCTATATGAAGTAAAGTGAGTCCTATATGAAGTGGAGTGAGTCCTATATGAAGTAAAGTGAGTCCTATATGAAGTGGAGTGAGTCCTATATGAAGTAAAGTGAGTCCTATATGAAGTAAAGTGAGTCCTATATGAAGTGGAGTGAGTCCTATATGAAGTAAAGTGAGTCCTATATGAAGTGGAGTGAGTCCTATATGAAGTGGAGTGAGTCATATATGAAGTAAAGTGAGTCCTATATGAAGTGGAGTGAGTCCTATATGAAGTGGAGTGAGTCCTATATGAAGTGGAGTGAGTCCTATATGAAGTAAAGTGAGTCCTATATGAAGTGGAGTGAGTCCTATATGAAGTAAAGTGAGTCCTATATGAAGTGGAGTGAGTCCTATATGAAGTAAAGTGAGTCCTATATGAAGTAAAGTGAGTCCTATATGAAGTGGAGTGAGTCCTATATGAAGTAAAGTGAGTCCTATATGAAGTGGAGTGAGTCCTATATGAAGTGGAGTGAGTCATATATGAAGTAAAGTGAGTCCTATATGAAGTGGAGTGAGTCATATATGAAGTAAAGTGAGTCATATATGAAGTAAAGTGAGTCCTATATGAAGTGGAGTGAGTCCTATATGAAGTGAAGTGAGTCCTATATGAAGTGGAGTGAGTCCTATATGAAGTGGAGTGAGTCCTATATGAAGTAAAGTGAGTCCTATATGAAGTGGAGTGAGTCCTATATGAAGTAAAGTGAGTCCTATATGAAGTAAAGTGAGTCCTATAAGAAGTGGAGTGAGTCCTATATGAAGTGGAGTGAGTCCTATATGAAGTAAAGTGAGTCATATATGAAGTGGAGTGAGTCCTATATGAAGTAAAGTGAGTCCTATATGAAGTAAAGTGAGTCCTATATGAAGTGGAGTGAGTCCTATATGAAGTGGAGTGAGTCATATATGAAGTAAAGTGAGTCATATATGAAGTGGAGTGAGTCCTATATGAAGTGGAGTGAGTCCTATATGAAGTAAAGTGAGTCCTATATGAAGTGGAGTGAGTCCTATATGAAGTGGAGTGAGTCATATATGAAGTAAAGTGAGTCCTATATGAAGTGGAGTGAGTCCTATATGAAGTGGAGTGAGTCCTATATGAAGTGGAGTGAGTCCTATATGAAGTAAAGTGAGTCCTATATGAAGTGGAGTGAGTCCTATATGAAGTAAAGTGAGTCCTATATGAAGTGGAGTGAGTCCTATATGAAGTAAAGTGAGTCCTATATGAAGTAAAGTGAGTCCTATATGAAGTGGAGTGAGTCCTATATGAAGTAAAGTGAGTCCTATATGAAGTGGAGTGAGTCCTATATGAAGTGGAGTGAGTCATATATGAAGTAAAGTGAGTCCTATATGAAGTGGAGTGAGTCCTATATGAAGTGGAGTGAGTCCTATATGAAGTGGAGTGAGTCCTATATGAAGTAAAGTGAGTCCTATATGAAGTGGAGTGAGTCCTATATGAAGTAAAGTGAGTCCTATATGAAGTGGAGTGAGTCCTATATGAAGTAAAGTGAGTCCTATATGAAGTAAAGTGAGTCCTATATGAAGTGGAGTGAGTCCTATATGAAGTAAAGTGAGTCCTATATGAAGTGGAGTGAGTCCTATATGAAGTGGAGTGAGTCATATATGAAGTAAAGTGAGTCCTATATGAAGTGGAGTGAGTCATATATGAAGTAAAGTGAGTCATATATGAAGTAAAGTGAGTCCTATATGAAGTGGAGTGAGTCATATATGAAGTGGAGTGAGTCCTATATGAAGTAAAGTGAGTCCTATATGAAGTAGGGTGAGGGTGAGGGTGAGGGTGAGGGTGAGGGTGAGGGTGGGGGTGAGGGTGAGGGTGAGGGTGAGGGTGAGGGTGAGGGTGAGGGTGGGGGTGAGGGTGAGGGTGAGGGTGGGGGTGAGGGTGAGGGTGAGGGTGAGGGTGAGGGTGGGGGTGAGGGTGAGGGTGAGGGTGAGGGTGAGGGTGAGGGTGGGGGTGAGGGTGAGGGTGAGGGTGGGGGTGAGGGTGAGGGTGAGGGGTGGTCCCCCAAGCGTGTATAAATGGAGCGACGCGGTGGAGAGGCGGAGTGTGGAGACGGCACAGGACGCAGAGATGCAGGCTGAGGAGTACAACCTTCGAGGTACATGAACAAGCCTAATTCATCATGAGTCACATGACTGTGAGTCCTGATCCCAGGTAAGGAGCTGGTGGACTACATCACCAAGTACCTGAGCACCATCCAGGACCGCAGAGTCATTCCAGACGTGAAACCAGGTTACATGACCGCCCTCATCCCCGAACGTGCGCCCGCAGAGTCCGAGGACTGGGACGCCATCTTTGAGGACTTCCAGAGAGTCGTCATGCCGGGAGTAAGTACCTGTACTCTAGTACTACACTGTACTCTAGTACTACACTGTACTCTAGTACTACATGCAGTACTGACTAAGTACCTGCTCTTGTACACACTGTACTGTAGTACTACATGCAGTACTACAGTATAGTGAGTAAGTACCTGCTCTTACACACACACTTTACTGTAGTACTACATGCACACTTTACTGTAGTACTACACACACACTTTACTGTAGTACTACATGCACACTTTACTGTAGTACTACACACACACTTTACTGTAGTACTACATGCACACTTTACTGTAGTACTACAAACACACTTTACTGTAGTACTACATACACACTTTACTGAAGTACTACACACACACTTTACTGTAGTACTACATACACACTTTACTGTAGTACTACACACACACTTTACTGTAGTACTACATACACACTTTACTGAAGTACTACATACACACTTTACTGTAGTACTACATGCAGTACTACAGTAAAGTACCATGACATCATAGTACTGTCAATATTTACTGTATACAGTACTACTATCCACTATGACATCATAATACCGTAAATATTTACTTTATACAGTACTACTATTCACTGTGACATCATAATACTGCCAATATTTACTCTATACAGTACTACTATCCACTATGACATCATAATACTGTATACAGTACTACTATCCATTATGACATCATAGTACTGTAAATATTTACTGTATGTAGTACTATTATCCACTATGACATCATATACATTTACTGCATACATTACTACTATCCACAATGACATCATAGTACTGTAAAGTACCACGATGGGTATAGCTCGGTTGGTAGAGTGGCCGTGCCGGCAACTTGAGGGTTCCAGGTTCGATCCCCGCTTCCTCCATCCTAGTCACTGCCGTTGTGTCCTTGGGCAAGACACTTGACCCACCTGCTTACATGTTGGCTTTCACTATGTACAAGCGCTTTGACTCACTAGAGAAAAGCGCTATATAAATATAATTCACTTCACTATCCACTATGACATCATATATGTTTACTGTATACAGTAGTACTATGACATCATATATATTTACTGTCATCATGTATATTACTACTATGACATCATATATATTTACTACTATGACATCATATATACAGTACTACTATGACATCATGTATACAGTACTGCTATGACATCACATATATTTACTACTATGACATCATGTATACAGTACTACTATGACATCATATATACAGTACTACTATGACATCATGTATACAGTACTACTATGACATCATATATACAGTACTACTATGACATCATGTATACAGTACTACTATGACATCATATATACAGTACTTCTATGACATCATATATACAGTACTACTATGACATCATATATGCAGTACTACTATGACATCATGTATACAGTACTACTATGACATCATGTATACAGTACTACTATGACATCTTCTATTCAGTACTACTATGACATCATATATACAGTACTACTATGACATCATGTATACAGTACTTCTATGACATCATATACACAGTACTACTATGACATCATGTATACAGTACTACTATGACATCATGTATACAGTACTTCTATGACATCATATACACAGTACTACTATGACATCATGTATACAGTACTACTATGACATCATGTGTGTTACAGGTGGTTCACTGGCAGAGTCCTCACATGCACGCTTACTACCCCAGTCTGACATCATGGCCGTCCTTGTTGGGAGACATGTTGGCAGACGCCATCAACTGTGTGGGCTTCACTTGGGTCAGTACACAGTACACACATACTCAGTACTATATTTAATACTTCAATGTTTGCACAATATACAATACTCGGGTCAGTACACAGTACACACATACTAAGTACTATATTTAATACTTCAATGTTTGCACAATATACAATACTCGGGTCAGTACACACATACTCAGTACTATATTTAATACTTCAATGTTTGCACAATATACAATACTTGGGTGAGTACACACATACTCACCCCTATATTTAATACTTCAATGTTTGCACAATATACAATACTTGGGTGAGTACACACATACTCAGCACTATATTTAATACTTCAATGTTTGCACAATATACAATACTTGGGTGAGTACACACATACTCAGTACTATATTTAATACTTCAATGTTTGCACAATATACAATACTTGGGTGAGTACACACATACTAAGTACTATATTTAATACTTCAATGTTTGCACAATATACAATACTTGGGTGAGTACACGCATACTCAGTACTATATTTAATACTTCAATGTTTGCACAATATACAATACTTGGGTGAGTACACGCATACTCAGTACTATATTTAATACTTCAATGTTTGCACAATATACAATACTTGGGTGAGTACACACATACTGAGTACTATATTTAATACTTCAATGTTTGCACAATATACAATACTTGGGTGAGTACACACATACTAAGTACTATATTTAATACTTCAATGTTTGCACAATATACAATACTTGGGTGAGTACACGCATACTCAGTACTATATTTAATACTTCAATGTTTGCACAATATACAATACTTGGGTGAGTACACACATACTAAGTACTATATTTAATACTTCAATGTTTGCACAATATACAATACTTGGGTGAGTACACACATACTCAGTACTATATTTAATACTTCAATGTTTGCACAATATACAATACTTGGGTGAGTACACACATACTAAGTACTATATTTAATACTTCAATGTTTGCACAATATACAATACTTGGGTGAGTACACACATACTAAGTACTATATTTAATACTTCAATGTTTGCACAATATACAATACTTGGGTGAGTACACACATACTAAGTACTATATTTAATACTTCAATGTTTGCACAATATACAATACTTGGGTGAGTACACACATACTAAGTACTATATTTAATACTTCAATGTTTGCACAATATACAATACTCGGGTCAGTACACAGTACACACATACTAAGTACTATATTTAATACTTCAATGTTTGCACAATATACAATACTCGGGTCAGTACACACATACTCAGTACTATATTTAATACTTCAATGTTTGCACAATATACAATACTTGGGTGAGTACACACATACTCACCCCTATATTTAATACTTCAATGTTTGCACAATATACAATACTTGGGTGAGTACACACATACTCAGCACTATATTTAATACTTCAATGTTTGCACAATATACAATACTTGGGTGAGTACACGCATACTCAGTACTATATTTAATACTTCAATGTTTGCACAATATACAATACTTGGGTGAGTACACGCATACTCAGTACTATATTTAATACTTCAATGTTTGCACAATATACAATACTTGGGTGAGTACACACATACTGAGTACTATATTTAATACTTCAATGTTTGCACAATATACAATACTTGGGTGAGTACACACATACTAAGTACTATATTTAATACTTCAATGTTTGCACAATATACAATACTTGGGTGAGTACACGCATACTCAGTACTATATTTAATACTTCAATGTTTGCACAATATACAATACTTGGGTGAGTACACACATACTAAGTACTATATTTAATACTTCAATGTTTGCACAATATACAATACTTGGGTGAGTACACACATACTCAGTACTATATTTAATACTTCAATGTTTGCACAATATACAATACTTGGGTGAGTACACACATACTAAGTACTATATTTAATACTTCAATGTTTGCACAATATACAATACTTGGGTGAGTACACACATACTAAGTACTATATTTAATACTTCAATGTTTGCACAATATACAATACTTGGGTGAGTACACACATACTAAGTACTATATTTAATACTTCAATGTTTGCACAATATACAATACTTGGGTGAGTACACACATACTAAGTACTATATTTAATACTTCAATGTTTGCACAATATACAATACTTGGGTGAGTACACACATACTCAGTACTATATTTAATACTTCAATGTTTGCACAATATACAATACTTGGGTGAGTACACACATACTCACCCCTATATTTAATACTTCAATGTTTGCACAATATACAATACTTGGGTGAGTACACACATACTGAGTACTATATTTAATACTTCAATGTTTGCACAATATACAATACTTGGGTGAGTACACACATACTCAGTACTATATTTAATACTTCAATGTTTGCACAATATACAATACTTGGGTGAGTACACGCATACTCAGTACTATATTTAATACTTCAATGTTTGCACAATATACAATACTTGGGTGAGTACACGCATACTAAGTACTATATTTAATACTTCAATGTTTGCACAATATACAATACTTGGGTGAGTACACGCATACTCAGTACTATATTTAATACTTCAATGTTTGCACAATATACAATACTTGGGTGAGTACACACATACTAAGTACTATATTTAATACTTCAATGTTTGCACAATATACAATACTTGGGTGAGTACACACATACTCAGTACTATATTTAATACTTCAATGTTTGCACAATATACAATACTTGGGTGAGTACACACATACTAAGTACTATATTTAATACTTCAATGTTTGCACAATATACAATACTTGGGTGAGTACACACATACTAAGTACTATATTTAATACTTCAATGTTTGCACAATATACAATACTTGGGTGAGTACACACATACTAAGTACTATATTTAATACTTCAATGTTTGCACAATATACAATACTTGGGTGAGTACACACATACTCAGTACTATATTTAATACTTCAATGTTTGCACAATATACAATACTTGGGTGAGTACACACATACTCACCCCTATATTTAATACTTCAATGTTTGCACAATATACAATACTTGGGTGAGTACACACATACTGAGTACTATATTTAATACTTCAATGTTTGCACAATATACAATACTTGGGTGAGTACACACATACTCAGTACTATATTTAATACTTCAATGTTTGCACAATATACAATACTTGGGTGAGTACACGCATACTCAGTACTATATTTAATACTTCAATGTTTGCACAATATACAATACTTGGGTGAGTACACGCATACTAAGTACTATATTTAATACTTCAATGTTTGCACAATATACAATACTTGGGTGAGTACACGCATACTCAGTACTATATTTAATACTTCAATGTTTGCACAATATACAATACTTGGGTGAGTACACACATACTAAGTACTATATTTAATACTTCAATGTTTGCACAATATACAATACTTGGGTGAGTACACACATACTCAGTACTATATTTAATACTTCAATGTTTGCACAATATACAATACTTGGGTGAGTACACACATACTAAGTACTATATTTAATACTTCAATGTTTGCACAATATACAATACTTGGGTGAGTACACACATACTAAGTACTATATTTAATACTTCAATGTTTGCACAATATACAATACTTGGGTGAGTACACACATACTAAGTACTATATTTAATACTTCAATGTTTGCACAATATACAATACTTGGGTGAGTACACACATACTAAGTACTATATTTAATACTTCAATGTTTGCACAATATACAATACTTGGGTGAGTACACACATACTAAGTACTATATTTAATACTTCAATGTTTGCACAATATACAATACTTGGGTGAGTACACACATACTCAGTACTATATTTAAAACTTCAATGTTTGCACAATATACAATACTTGGGTGAGTACACACATACTCAGTACTATATTTAATACTTCAATGTTTGCACAATATACAATACTTGGGTGAGTACACACATACTAAGTACTATATTTAATACTTCGATGTTTGCACAATATACAATACTTGGGTGAGTACACACATACTCAGTACTATATTTAATACTTCAATGTTTGCACAATATACAATACTTGGGTGAGTACACACATACTCAGTACTATATTTAATACTTCAATGTTTGCACAATATACAATACTTGGGTGAGTACACACATACTCAGTACTATATTTAATACTTCAATGTTTGCACAATATACAATACTTGGGTGAGTACACACATACTCAGTACTATATTTAATACTTCAATGTTTGCACAATATACAATACTTGGGTGAGTACACACATACTGAGTACTATATTTAATACTTCAATGTTTGCACAATATACAATACTTGGGTGAGTACAGACATACTCAGTACTATATTTAATACTTCAATGTTTGCACAATATACAATACTTGGGTGAGTACACGCATACTAAGTACTATATTTAATACTTCAATGTTTGCACAATATACAATACTTGGGTGAGTACACGCATACTCAGTACTATATTTAATACTTCAATGTTTGCACAATATACAATACTTGGGTGAGTACACACATACTCAGTACTATATTTAATACTTCAATGTTTGCACAATATACAATACTTGGGTGAGTACACGCATACTCAGTACTATATTTAATACTTCAATGTTTGCACAATATACAATACTTGGGTGAGTACACGCATACTCAGTACTATATTTATTACTTCAATGTTTGCACAATATACAATACTTGGGTGAGTACACGCATACTAAGTACTATATTTAATACTTCAATGTTTGCACAATATACAATACTTGGGTGAGTACACGCATACTCAGTACTATATTTAATACTTCAATGTTTGCACAATATACAATACTTGGGTGAGTACACACATACTCAGTACTATATTTAATACTTCAATGTTTGCACAATATACAATACTTGGGTGAGTACACACATACTCAGTACTATATTTAATACTTCAATGTTTGCACAATATACAATACTTGGGTGAGTACACACATACTAAGTACTATATTTAATACTTCAATGTTTGCACAATATACAATACTTGGGTGAGTACACACATACTCAGTACTATATTTAATACTTCAATGTTTGCACAATATACAATACTTGGGTGAGTACACACATACTAAGTACTATATTTAATACTTCAATGTTTGCACAATATACAATACTTGGGTGAGTACACACATACTAAGTACTATATTTAATACTTCAATGTTTGCACAATATACAATACTTGGGTGAGTACACACATACTAAGTACTATATTTAATACTTCAATGTTTGCACAATATACAATACTTGGGTGAGTACACACATACTAAGTACTATATTTAATACTTCAATGTTTGCACAATATACAATACTTGGGTGAGTACACACATACTCAGTACTATATTTAATACTTCAATGTTTGCACAATATACAATACTTGGGTGAGTACACACATACTCAGTACTATATTTAATACTTCAATGTTTGCACAATATACAATACTTGGGTGAGTACACACATACTCACCCCTATATTTAATACTTCAATGTTTGCACAATATACAATACTTGGGTGAGTACACACATACTGAGTACTATATTTAATACTTCAATGTTTGCACAATATACAATACTTGGGTGAGTACACACATACTAAGTACTATATTTAATACTTCAATGTTTGCACAATATACAATACTTGGGTGAGTACACACATACTCACCCCTATATTTAATACTTCGATGTTTGCACAATATACAATACTTGGGTGAGTACACACATACTGAGTACTATATTTAATACTTCGATGTTTGCACAATATACAATACTTGGGTGAGTACACACATACTAAGTACTATATTTAATACTTTGATGTTTGCACAATATACAATACTTGGGTGAGTACACACATACTCAGTACTATATTTATTACTTCAATGTTTGCACAATATACAATACTTGGGTGAGTACACACATACTCAGTACTATATTTAATACTTCAATGTTTGCACAATATACAATACTTGGGTGAGTACACACATACTCAGTACTATATTTAATACTTCAATGTTTGCACAATATACAATACTTGGGTGAGTACACACATACTCAGTACTATATTTAATACTTCAATGTTTGCACAATATACAATACTTGGGTGAGTACACACATACTCAGTACTATATTTAATACTTCAATGTTTGCACAATATACAATACTTGGGTGAGTACACACATACTCAGTACTATATTTAATACTTCAATGTTTGCACAATATACAATACTTGGGTGAGTACACACATACTGAGTACTATATTTAATACTTCAATGTTTGCACAATATACAATACTTGGGTGAGTACACACATACTAAGTACTATATTTAATACTTCAATGTTTGCACAATATACAATACTTGGGTGAGTACACACATACTCACCCCTATATTTAATACTTCGATGTTTGCACAATATACAATACTTGGGTGAGTACACACATACTGAGTACTATATTTAATACTTCGATGTTTGCACAATATACAATACTTGGGTGAGTACACACATACTGAGTACTATATTTAATACTTCAATGTTTGCACAATATACAATACTTGGGTGAGTACACACATACTCACCCCTATATTTAATACTTCGATGTTTGCACAATATACAATACTTGGGTGAGTACACACATACTGAGTACTATATTTAATACTTCGATGTTTGCACAATATACAATACTTGGGTGAGTACACACATACTAAGTACTATATTTAATACTTCAATGTTTGCACAATATACAATACTTGGGTGAGTACACACATACTCACCCCTATATTTAATACTTCGATGTTTGCACAATATACAATACTTGGGTGAGTACACACATACTGAGTACTATATTTAATACTTCGATGTTTGCACAATATACAATACTTGGGTGAGTACACACATACTGAGTACTATATTTAATACTTCGATGTTTGCACAATATACAATACTTGGGTGAGTACACACATACTCAGTACTATATTTAATACTTCAATGTTTGCACAATATACAATACTCGGGTCAGTACACAGTACACACATACTAAGTACTATATTTAATACTTCAATGTTTGCACAATATACAATACTCGGGTCAGTACACACATACTCAGTACTATATTTAATACTTCAATGTTTGCACAATATACAATACTTGGGTGAGTACACACATACTCACCCCTATATTTAATACTTCAATGTTTGCACAATATACAATACTTGGGTGAGTACACACATACTCAGCACTATATTTAATACTTCAATGTTTGCACAATATACAATACTTGGGTGAGTACACGCATACTCAGTACTATATTTAATACTTCAATGTTTGCACAATATACAATACTTGGGTGAGTACACGCATACTCAGTACTATATTTAATACTTCAATGTTTGCACAATATACAATACTTGGGTGAGTACACACATACTGAGTACTATATTTAATACTTCAATGTTTGCACAATATACAATACTTGGGTGAGTACACACATACTAAGTACTATATTTAATACTTCAATGTTTGCACAATATACAATACTTGGGTGAGTACACGCATACTCAGTACTATATTTAATACTTCAATGTTTGCACAATATACAATACTTGGGTGAGTACACACATACTAAGTACTATATTTAATACTTCAATGTTTGCACAATATACAATACTTGGGTGAGTACACACATACTCAGTACTATATTTAATACTTCAATGTTTGCACAATATACAATACTTGGGTGAGTACACACATACTAAGTACTATATTTAATACTTCAATGTTTGCACAATATACAATACTTGGGTGAGTACACACATACTAAGTACTATATTTAATACTTCAATGTTTGCACAATATACAATACTTGGGTGAGTACACACATACTAAGTACTATATTTAATACTTCAATGTTTGCACAATATACAATACTTGGGTGAGTACACACATACTAAGTACTATATTTAATACTTCAATGTTTGCACAATATACAATACTTGGGTGAGTACACACATACTCAGTACTATATTTAATACTTCAATGTTTGCACAATATACAATACTTGGGTGAGTACACACATACTCACCCCTATATTTAATACTTCAATGTTTGCACAATATACAATACTTGGGTGAGTACACACATACTGAGTACTATATTTAATACTTCAATGTTTGCACAATATACAATACTTGGGTGAGTACACACATACTCAGTACTATATTTAATACTTCAATGTTTGCACAATATACAATACTTGGGTGAGTACACGCATACTCAGTACTATATTTAATACTTCAATGTTTGCACAATATACAATACTTGGGTGAGTACACGCATACTAAGTACTATATTTAATACTTCAATGTTTGCACAATATACAATACTTGGGTGAGTACACGCATACTCAGTACTATATTTAATACTTCAATGTTTGCACAATATACAATACTTGGGTGAGTACACACATACTAAGTACTATATTTAATACTTCAATGTTTGCACAATATACAATACTTGGGTGAGTACACACATACTCAGTACTATATTTAATACTTCAATGTTTGCACAATATACAATACTTGGGTGAGTACACACATACTAAGTACTATATTTAATACTTCAATGTTTGCACAATATACAATACTTGGGTGAGTACACACATACTAAGTACTATATTTAATACTTCAATGTTTGCACAATATACAATACTTGGGTGAGTACACACATACTAAGTACTATATTTAATACTTCAATGTTTGCACAATATACAATACTTGGGTGAGTACACACATACTAAGTACTATATTTAATACTTCAATGTTTGCACAATATACAATACTTGGGTGAGTACACACATACTCAGTACTATATTTAATACTTCAATGTTTGCACAATATACAATACTTGGGTGAGTACACACATACTCACCCCTATATTTAATACTTCAATGTTTGCACAATATACAATACTTGGGTGAGTACACACATACTGAGTACTATATTTAATACTTCAATGTTTGCACAATATACAATACTTGGGTGAGTACACACATACTCAGTACTATATTTAATACTTCAATGTTTGCACAATATACAATACTTGGGTGAGTACACGCATACTCAGTACTATATTTAATACTTCAATGTTTGCACAATATACAATACTTGGGTGAGTACACACATACTGAGTACTATATTTAATACTTCAATGTTTGCACAATATACAATACTTGGGTGAGTACACGCATACTAAGTACTATATTTAATACTTCAATGTTTGCACAATATACAATACTTGGGTGAGTACACGCATACTCAGTACTATATTTAATACTTCAATGTTTGCACAATATACAATACTTGGGTGAGTACACACATACTAAGTACTATATTTAATACTTCAATGTTTGCACAATATACAATACTTGGGTGAGTACACACATACTCAGTACTATATTTAATACTTCAATGTTTGCACAATATACAATACTTGGGTGAGTACACACATACTAAGTACTATATTTAATACTTCAATGTTTGCACAATATACAATACTTGGGTGAGTACACACATACTAAGTACTATATTTAATACTTCAATGTTTGCACAATATACAATACTTGGGTGAGTACACACATACTAAGTACTATATTTAATACTTCAATGTTTGCACAATATACAATACTTGGGTGAGTACACACATACTAAGTACTATATTTAATACTTCAATGTTTGCACAATATACAATACTTGGGTGAGTACACACATACTAAGTACTATATTTAATACTTCAATGTTTGCACAATATACAATACTTGGGTGAGTACACACATACTCAGTACTATATTTAAAACTTCAATGTTTGCACAATATACAATACTTGGGTGAGTACACACATACTCAGTACTATATTTAATACTTCAATGTTTGCACAATATACAATACTTGGGTGAGTACACACATACTAAGTACTATATTTAATACTTCGATGTTTGCACAATATACAATACTTGGGTGAGTACACACATACTCAGTACTATATTTAATACTTCAATGTTTGCACAATATACAATACTTGGGTGAGTACACACATACTCAGTACTATATTTAATACTTCAATGTTTGCACAATATACAATACTTGGGTGAGTACACACATACTCAGTACTATATTTAATACTTCAATGTTTGCACAATATACAATACTTGGGTGAGTACACACATACTCAGTACTATATTTAATACTTCAATGTTTGCACAATATACAATACTTGGGTGAGTACACACATACTGAGTACTATATTTAATACTTCAATGTTTGCACAATATACAATACTTGGGTGAGTACACACATACTCAGTACTATATTTAATACTTCAATGTTTGCACAATATACAATACTTGGGTGAGTACACGCATACTAAGTACTATATTTAATACTTCAATGTTTGCACAATATACAATACTTGGGTGAGTACACGCATACTCAGTACTATATTTAATACTTCAATGTTTGCACAATATACAATACTTGGGTGAGTACACACATACTCAGTACTATATTTAATACTTCAATGTTTGCACAATATACAATACTTGGGTGAGTACACGCATACTCAGTACTATATTTAATACTTCAATGTTTGCACAATATACAATACTTGGGTGAGTACACACATACTCAGTACTATATTTAATACTTCAATGTTTGCACAATATACAATACTTGGGTGAGTACACACATACTCAGTACTATATTTAATACTTCAATGTTTGCACAATATACAATACTTGGGTGAGTACACACATACTAAGTACTATATTTAATACTTCAATGTTTGCACAATATACAATACTTGGGTGAGTACACACATACTCAGTACTATATTTAATACTTCAATGTTTGCACAATATACAATACTTGGGTGAGTACACACATACTAAGTACTATATTTAATACTTCAATGTTTGCACAATATACAATACTTGGGTGAGTACACACATACTAAGTACTATATTTAATACTTCAATGTTTGCACAATATACAATACTTGGGTGAGTACACACATACTAAGTACTATATTTAATACTTCAATGTTTGCACAATATACAATACTTGGGTGAGTACACACATACTCAGTACTATATTTAATACTTCAATGTTTGCACAATATACAATACTTGGGTGAGTACACACATACTCACCCCTATATTTAATACTTCAATGTTTGCACAATATACAATACTTGGGTGAGTACACACATACTGAGTACTATATTTAATACTTCAATGTTTGCACAATATACAATACTTGGGTGAGTACACACATACTCAGTACTATATTTAATACTTCAATGTTTGCACAATATACAATACTTGGGTGAGTACACGCATACTCAGTACTATATTTAATACTTCAATGTTTGCACAATATACAATACTTGGGTGAGTACACGCATACTAAGTACTATATTTAATACTTCAATGTTTGCACAATATACAATACTTGGGTGAGTACACGCATACTCAGTACTATATTTAATACTTCAATGTTTGCACAATATACAATACTTGGGTGAGTACACACATACTAAGTACTATATTTAATACTTCAATGTTTGCACAATATACAATACTTGGGTGAGTACACACATACTCAGTACTATATTTAATACTTCAATGTTTGCACAATATACAATACTTGGGTGAGTACACACATACTAAGTACTATATTTAATACTTCAATGTTTGCACAATATACAATACTTGGGTGAGTACACACATACTCAGTACTATATTTAATACTTCAATGTTTGCACAATATACAATACTTGGGTGAGTACACACATACTCACCCCTATATTTAATACTTCAATGTTTGCACAATATACAATACTTGGGTGAGTACACACATACTGAGTACTATATTTAATACTTCAATGTTTGCACAATATACAATACTTGGGTGAGTACACACATACTAAGTACTATATTTAATACTTCAATGTTTGCACAATATACAATACTTGGGTGAGTACACACATACTCACCCCTATATTTAATACTTCGATGTTTGCACAATATACAATACTTGGGTGAGTACACACATACTGAGTACTATATTTAATACTTCGATGTTTGCACAATATACAATACTTGGGTGAGTACACACATACTAAGTACTATATTTAATACTTTGATGTTTGCACAATATACAATACTTGGGTGAGTACACACATACTCAGTACTATATTTATTACTTCAATGTTTGCACAATATACAATACTTGGGTGAGTACACACATACTCAGTACTATATTTAATACTTCAATGTTTGCACAATATACAATACTTGGGTGAGTACACACATACTCAGTACTATATTTAATACTTCAATGTTTGCACAATATACAATACTTGGGTGAGTACACACATACTCAATACTATATTTAATACTTCAATGTTTGCACAATATACAATACTTGGGTGAGTACACACATACTCAGTACTATATTTAATACTTCAATGTTTGCACAATATACAATACTTGGGTGAGTACACACATACTCACCCCTATATTTAATACTTCAATGTTTGCACAATATACAATACTTGGGTGAGTACACACATACTGAGTACTATATTTAATACTTCAATGTTTGCACAATATACAATACTTGGGTGAGTACACACATACTAAGTACTATATTTAATACTTCAATGTTTGCACAATATACAATACTTGGGTGAGTACACACATACTCACCCCTATATTTAATACTTCGATGTTTGCACAATATACAATACTTGGGTGAGTACACACATACTGAGTACTATATTTAATACTTCGATGTTTGCACAATATACAATACTTGGGTGAGTACACACATACTGAGTACTATATTTAATACTTCAATGTTTGCACAATATACAATACTTGGGTGAGTACACACATACTCAGTACTATATTCAATACTTCAATGTTTGCACAATATACAATACTTAGGTGAGTACACACATACTCAGTATGTTTGCACAATATACAATACTTAGGTGAGTACACACATACAATATGCAATACTTGTTTACAGAAATATACAATAAAAACGTTAAAACTCTTCATATAATAAAATGTGCGTTTAATTCTTCATTAGTGCTAATAGTAATGATAAGGCTAATAATAATGATAATAATAATAATAATAATAATAAGGCTAATAATAATAATAATAATAAGGCTAATAATAATGCTAATGATAAGGCTAATAAAAATGCTAATGATAATGCTAATAATAATGCTCATGCTAATACTAGTGCTAATAATAATGCTGATAATAATGCTGATGATGATGCTAATGATGATGCTAATGCTAATAATAATGCTGATAAAAATGCTAATGATGATGCTAATGCTAATAGTAATGCTGATGATGATGCTAATGATGATGCTAATGCTAATAATAATGCTGATAATAATGCTGATGATGATGCTAATGATGATGCTAATGCTAATAAAAATGCTGATAAAAATGCTAATGATGATGCTAATGATGATGCTAATGCTAATAATAATGCTGATAATAATGCTGATGATGATGCTAATGATGATGCTAATGCTAATAATAATGCTGATAAAAATGCTAATGATGATGCTAATGCTAATAGTAATGCTGATGATGATGCTAATGATGATGCTAATGCTAGTAATAATGCTGATAATAATGCTGATGATGATGCTAATGATGATGCTAATGCTAATAATAATGCTGATAAAAATGCTAATGATGATGCTAATGATAATGCTAATGCTAATAATAATGCTGATGATGATGCTAATGATGATGCTAATGCTAATAATAATGCTGATGATGATGCTAATGATGATGCTAATAATGATGCTAATGCTAATAATAATGCTGATAAAAATGCTAATGATGATGCTAATGCTAATAATAATGCTGATGATGATGCTAATGATGATGCTAATAATGATGCTAATGCTAATAATAATGCTGATAAAAATGCTAATGATGATGCTAATGCTATTAATAATGCTGATAAAAATGCTAATGATGATGCTAATGCTGATGATGATGCTAATGATGATGCTAATGATGATGCTAATGCTGATGATGATGCTGATGCTAATGCTAACATGTTGACACAGGCGTCCAGTCCTGCGTGCACAGAGTTAGAAATGAAGGTGATGCTAATGCTAATGCTAACATGTTGACACAGGCGTCCAGTCCTGCGTGCACAGTTAGAAATGAAGGTGATGCTAATGCTAATGCTAATGCTAACATGTTGACACAGGCGTCCAGTCCTGCGTGCACAGTTAGAAATGAAGGTGATGCTAATGCTAATGCTAATGCTAACATGTTGACACAGGCGTCCAGTCCTGCGTGCACAGTTAGAAATGAAGGTGATGCTAATGCTAATGCTAATGCTAGCATGTTGACACAGGCGTCCAGTCCTGCGTGCACAGAGTTAGAAATGAAGGTGATGCTAATGCTAATGCTAATGCTAACATGTTGACACAGGCGTCCAGTCCTGCGTGCACAGAGTTAGAAATGAAGGTCATGGATTGGCTGTGCAGAGCTTTAGGACTTCCTGACTTCTTCCTCCATCAGCACCGTGACAGCCGAGGGGGCGGAGTCTTGCAGGTAGACCTATCATCTTCTTGTCTTCTTGCTCCTGATTGGCTGACTCTCAGCGTCCAATCAGAGCACGGTGAGTGAGAGCACGCTGGTGGCTCTGCTGGCCGCCAGGAAGGACAAGATCCTGCAGCTGGACCAGGACCAAGACCTGGACCTGGACCTGGACCCCTCTGTCCTCAACTCCACCCTGGTGGCCTACGCCTCTGATCAGGTGCTTAGTAGTCTACTAGTCCCTGGTGGTGAGGAACTGAAGAGTGTGTGGTCCTAGTCCTGGTGGTGAGGAACTGAAGTGTGTGTGCTCCTAGTCCTGGTGGTGAGGAACTGTAGTGTGTGGTCCTAGTCCCTGGTGGTGAGGAACTGTAGTGTGTGGTCCTAGTCCCTGGTGGTGAGGAACTGAAGTGTGTGTGCTCCTAGTCCTGGTGGTGAGGAACTGTAGTGTGTGGTCCTAGTCCCTGGTGGTGAGGAACTGAAGTGTGTGTGGTCCTAGTCCTGGTGGTGAGGAACTGTAGTGTGTGGTCCTAGTCCCTGGTGGTGAGGAACTGAAGTGTGTGTGGTCCTAGTCCTGGTGGTGAGGAACTGTAGTGTGTGGTCCTAGTCCCTGGTGGTGAGGAACTGAAGTGTGTGTGGTCCTAGTCCTGGTGGTGAGGAACTGTAGTGTGTGGTCCTAGTCCCTGGTGGTGAGGAACTGAAGTGTGTGTGGTCCTAGTCCTGGTGGTGAGGAACTCAAGTGTGTGTGCTCCTAGTCCTGGTGGTGAGGAACTGAAGTGTGTGTGGTCCTAGTCCTGGTGGTGAGGAACTGAAGTGTGTGTGGTCCTAGTCCCTGCTGGTGAGGAACTGAAGTGTGTGTGGTCCTAGTCCTGGTGGTGAGGAACTGAAGTGTGTGTGGTCCTAGTCCCTGGTGGTGAGGAACTGAATTGTGTGTGGTCCTAGTCCTGGTGGTGAGGAACTGAAGTGTGTGTGGTCCTAGTCCCTGCTGGTGAGGAACTGAAGTGTGTGTGCTCCTAGTCCTGGTGGTGAGGAACTGTAGTGTGTGGTCCTAGTCCCTGGTGGTGAGGAACTGAAGTGTGTGTGGTCCTAGTCCTGGTGGTGAGGAACTGAAGTGTGTGTGGTCCTAGTCCTGGTGGTGAGGAACTGAAGTGTGTGTGCTCCTAGTCCTGGTGGTGAGGAACTGAAGTGTGTGTGCTCCTAGTCCTGGTGGTGAGGAACTGAAGTGTGTGTGGTCCTAGTCCTGGTGGTGAGGAACTGAAGTGTGTGTGGTCCTAGTCCTGGTGGTGAGGAACTGAAGTGTGTGTGGTCCTAGTCCTGGTGGTGAGGAACTGAAGTGTGTGTGCTCCTAGTCCTGGTGGTGAGGAACTGAAGTGTGTGTGGTCCTAGTCCTGGTGGTGAGGAACTGAAGTGTGTGTGGTCCTAGTCCTGGTGGTGAGGAACTGAAGTGTGTGTGGTCCTAGTCCTGGTGGTGAGGAACTGAAGTGTGTGTGGTCCTAGTCCTGGTGGTGAGGAACTGAAGTGTGTGTGGTCACAGGCGCACTCGTCAGTGGAGAAGGCGGGTCACATCTCGCTGGTGAAGATCCGGTTCCTGCCCACAGACCACCTGCTGGCCCTCAGGGGGGACACGCTGAGACGGGCCGTGCAAGAAGACCGGCGGAGAGGTCTACTTCCCTTCCTGGTTTGTAGTCCACCACACCTTCCCAACCAAGACCATGGCACACATGTCCACTGCAGAGGACATAACTCCATGTTGTGTGTCAGCTGTGTGCCACCCTGGGAACCACAGGAGTCTGTGCCTTCGACGCCCTCTCTGAACTGGGACCTGTCTGTAAGTATCTAGTCTTCTAGTCTTCTAGTCATCTAGTCATCTAGTCATCTAGTCATCTAGTCTTCTAGTCTTCATGTAAGTGTGTCAGCTGTGTGCCACCCTGGGAACCACAGGAGTCTGTGCCTTCGACGCCCTCTCTGAACTGGGACCTGTCTGTAAGTATCTAGTCTTCTAGTCATCTAGTCATCTAGTCTTCTAGTCTTCTAGTCATCTAGTCTTCTAGTCATCTAGTCATCTAGTCATCTTGTCTCCTAGTCTTCATGTAAGTATCTTTATCTAGTCTTCATGTGACTAATCATCATGATGATGATACAGTGTGTAAGTATCTAGTCATTTAGTCTTCATGTCACTAATCATCATGGTGGACCCAATGTGTAAGTATCTAGTCATCTAGTCTTCTAGTCATCTAGTCATCTAGTCATCTTGTCTCCTAGTCTTCATGTAAGTATCTTCATCTAGTCTTCATGTGACTAATCATCATGATGATGTGTAAGTATCTTCATCTAGTCTTCATGTGACTAATCATCATGATGATGTGTAAGTATCTAGTCATTTAGTCTTCATGTCACTAATCATCATGGTGGACCCAGTGTGTAAGTATATAGTCATCTAGTCTTGTAGTCTTCTAGTCATCTAGTCTTCTTGTCTCCTAGTCTTCATGTAAGTATCTTCATCTAGTCTTCATGTGACTAATCATCATGATGATGATACAGTGTGTAAGTATCTAGTCATTTAGTCTTCATGTCACTAATCATCATGGTGGACCCAGTGTGTAAGTATCTAGTCATCTAGTCTTCTAGTCATCTAGTCATCTAGTCTTCTTGTCTCCTAGTCTTCATGTAAGTATCTTCATCTACAAACCCCGTTTGTCTTCATGTGACTAATCATCATGATGATGTGTAAGTATCTAGTCACTAATCATCATGAAACAGGTGCAGAGGAGGGACTATGGCTCCACGTGGACGCCGCCTATGCAGGCTCCGCCTACTTGTGTCCGGAGCTGCGTTGGTCTCTTGAAGGCATCCAGTTTGCAGACTCCTTCGTCTTCAACCCCTCCAAATGGATGATGGTTCACTTCGACTGCACAGCTTTTTGGTGAATCAAGCTCCTTAAAACCACATCCAGCGTTGGGTTTAGGTCTGTAGTGGTCCAGGACTGTAGTTGTCCTATGGAGGCTTGGGTTTAGGTCTGTAGTGGTCCTATGGAGCGTTGGGTTTTGGTCTGTAGTGGTCCTATGGAGGGTTGGGTTTAGGTCTGTAGTGGTCCTATGGAGCGTTGGGTTTAGGTCTGTAGTGGTCCAGGACTGTAGTGGTCCTATGGAGGGTTGGGTTTAGGCCTGTAGTGGTCCTATGGAGCATTGGGTTTAGGTCTGTAGTGGTCCTATGGAGTGTTGGGTTTAGGTCTGTAGTGGTCCTATGGAGTGTTGGGTTTAGGTCTGTAGTGGTCCTATGGAGTGTTGGGTTTAGGTCTGTAGTGGTCCTATGGAGTGTTGGGTTTAGGTCTGTAGTGGTCCTATGGAGTGTTGGGTTTAGGTCTGTAGTGGTCCAGTACTGTAGTGGTCTTATGGAGCGTCGGGTTTAGGTCTGTAGTGGTCCTATGGAGTGTTGGGTTTAGGTCTGTAGTGGTCCAGTACTGTAGTGGTCCTATGGAGGGTTGGGTTTAGGTCTGTAGTGGTCCTATGGAGTGTTGGGTTTAGGTCTGTAGTGGTCCAGTACTGTAGTGGTCTTATGGAGCGTCGGGTTTAGGTCTGTAGTGGTCCTATGGAGCGCAACTTTGCGGTCGCCATAAATATCACACACACACACACACACACACACACACACACACACACACACACACACACACACACACACACACACACACACACACTCTCTCTCTCTCTCTCTCTCTCTCTCTCTCTCTCTCTTGTGTGCTATTAACAATGTGATCAATGTACAGTTGTGGTCAAAAGTGTACGTACACTTGTAAAGAACATCATCTTGATCTTAGGTTGATCTTAAGATCAATATAAGATCAATATAAGATCAATGTAAGATCAATGTAAGATCAATGTAAGATCAATATAAGATCAAAGTAAGATCAATATAAGATCAATATAAGATCAATGTAAGATCAATATAACATCAATATAAGATCAATGTAATATCAATATAAGATCAATATAAGATCAATATAAGATCAATATAAGATCAATGTAAGATCAATATAGGATCAATATAAGATCAATGTAAGATCAATGTAAGATCTATGTAAGATCAATATAAGATCAATGTAAGATCAATGTAAGATCAATGTAAGATCAATATAAGATCAATGTAAGATCAATATAAGATCAATGTAAGATCAATATAAGATCAAAGTAAGATCAATATAAGATCAATATAAGATCAATGTAAGATCAATATAAGATCAATATAAGATCAATGTAATATCAATATAAGATCAATATAAGATCAATATAAGATCAATATAAGATCAATGTAAGATCAATATAGGATCAATATAAGATCAATGTAAGATCAATGTAAGATCAATGTAAGATCAATATAAGATCAATGTAAGATCAATGTAAGATCAATGTAAGATCAATATAAGATCAAAGTAAGATCAATATAGGATCAATATAAGATCAATGTAAGATCAATGTAAGATCAATGTAAGATCAATATAAGATCAATGTAAGATCAATGTAAGATCAATGTAAGATCAATGTAAGATCAATGTAGGATCAATATAAGATCAATATAAGATCAATATAAGATCAATGTAAGATCAATATAAGATCAATATAAGATCAATATAAGATCAATGTAAGATCAATGTAAGATCAATATAAGATCAATGTAGGATCAATATAAGATCAATATAAGATCAATATAAGTCAATGTAAGATCAATATAAGATCAATGTAGGATCAATATAAGATCAATATAAGATCAATATAAGATCAATGTAAGATCAATGTAAGATCAATGTAAGATCAATATAAGATCAATATAAGATCAATGTAAGATCAATGTAAGATCAATATAAGATCAATGTAGGATCAATATAAGATCAATATAAGATCAATATAAGATCAATGTAAGATCAATATAAGATCAATATGAGATCAATATAAGATCAATGTAGGATCAATAATTATTTTAGGAAGAAGCAGAAGTACTGAATAAAAATGAGATGATGAACAATGGAGGAGAGATCAAATGTTGATGTTCTTGTTTCAGGGTGAAGGACAAACTGAAGCTCCAGCAGACGTTTAGTGTGGACCCTGTTTACCTTCGTCACGACAACTCCCAAGTAGCTACTGACTTCATGGTACATCATCAACTTACTACTTTATAGTACATCATCAACATCTTACTACTAACTTTGTTTACCTTCGTCACGACAACTCCCAAGTAGCTACTGACTTCATGGTACATCATCAACTTACTACTTTATAGTACATCATCAACATCTTACTACTAACTTTGTTTACCTTCGTCACGACAACTCCCAAGTAGCTACTGACTTCATGGTACATCATCAACTTACTACTTTATAGTACATCATCAACATCTTACTACTAACTTTGTTTACCTTCGTCACGACAACTCCCAAGTAGCTACTGACTTCATGGTACATCATCAACTTACTACTTTATAGTACATCATCAACATCTTACTACTAACTTTGTTTACCTTCGTCACGACAACTCCCAAGTAGCTACTGACTTCATGGTACATCATCAACTTACTACTTTATAGTGCATCATCAACATCTTACTACTAACTTTGTTTACCTTCGTCACGACAACTCCCAAGTAGCTACTGACTTCATGGTACATCATCAACTTACTACTTTATAGTACATCATCAACATCTTACTACTAACTTTGTTTACCTTTGTCACGAAAACTCCCAAGTAGCCACTGACTTCATGGTACATCATCAACTTACTACTTTATAGTACATCATCAACATCTTACTACTAACTTTGTTTACCTTCGTCACGACAACTCCCAAGTAGCTACTGACTTCATGGTACATCATCAACTTACTACTTTATAGTACATCATCAACATCTTACTACTAACTTTGTTTACCTTCGTCACGACAACTCCCAAGTAGCTACTGACTTCATGGTACATCATCAACTTACTACTTTATAGTACATCATCAACATCTTACTACTAACTTTGTTTACCTTCGTCACGACAACTCCCAAGTAGCTACTGACTTCATGGTACATCATCAACTTACTACTTTATAGTACATCATCAACATCTTACTACTAACTTTGTTTACCTTCGTCACGACAACTCCCAAGTAGCTACTGACTTCATGGTACATCATCAACTTACTACTTTATAGTACATCATCAACATCTTACTACTAACTTTGTTTACCTTCGTCACGACAACTCCCAAGTAGCTACTGACTTCATGGTACATCATCAACTTACTACTTTATAGTGCATCATCAACATCTTACTACTAACTTTGTTTACCTTCGTCACGACAACTCCCAAGTAGCTACTGACTTCATGGTACATCATCAACTTACTACTTTATAGTACATCATCAACATCTTACTACTAACTTTGTTTACCTTCGTCACGAAAACTCCCAAGTAGCCACTGACTTCATGGTACATCATCAACTTACTACTTTATAGTACATCATCAACATCTTACTACTAACTTTGTTTACCTTCGTCACGACAACTCC
The DNA here is from genome assembly GCF_033978785.1 of Entelurus aequoreus. Classification (NCBI taxonomy): domain Eukaryota; kingdom Metazoa; phylum Chordata; class Actinopteri; order Syngnathiformes; family Syngnathidae; genus Entelurus; species Entelurus aequoreus. The sequence continues at coordinate 90,115,388 of NC_084732.1, forward strand.
CAAGTAGCTACTGACTTCATGGTACATCATCAACTTACTACTTTATAGTGCATCATCAACATCTTACTACTAACTTTGTTTACCTTCGTCACGACAACTCCCAAGTAGCTACTGACTTCATGGTACATCATCAACTTACTACTTTATAGTACATCATCAACATCTTACTACTAACTTTGTTTACCTTCGTCACGAAAACTCCCAAGTAGCTACTGACTTCATGGTACATCATCAACTTACTACTTTATAGTACATCATCAACATCTTACTACTAACTTTGTTTACCTTCGTCACGACAACTCCCAAGTAGCTACTGACTTCATGGTACATCATCAACTTACTACTTTATAGTACATCATCAACATCTTACTACTAACTTTGTTTACCTTCGTCACGACAACTCCCAAGTAGCTACTGACTTCATGGTACATCATCAACTTACTACTTTATAGTACATCATCAACATCTTACTACTAACTTTGTTTACCTTCGTCACGAAAACTCCCAAGTAGCTACTGACTTCATGGTACATCATCAACTTACTACTTTATAGTACATCATCAACATCTTACTACTAACTTTGTTTACCTTCGTCACGACAACTCCCAAGTAGCTACTGACTTCATGGTACATCATCAACTTACTACTTTATAGTACATCATCAACATCTTACTACTAACTTTGTTTACCTTCGTCACGACAACTCCCAAGTAGCTACTGACTTCATGGTACATCATCAACTTACTACTTTATAGTACATCATCAACATCTTACTACTAACTTTGTTTACCTTCGTCACGACAACTCCCAAGTAGCTACTGACTTCATGGTACAATCATCAACTTACTACTTTATAGTGCATCATCAACATCTTACTACTAACTTTGTTTACCTTCGTCACGACAACTCCAAGTAGCTACTGACTTCATGGTACATCATCAACTTACTACTTTATAGTACATCATCAACATCTTACTACTAACTTTGTTTACCTTCGTCACGAAAACTCCCAAGTAGCTACTGACTTCATGGTACATCATCAACTTACTACTTTATAGTACATCATCAACATCTTACTACTAACTTTGTTTACCTTCGTCACGACAACTCCCAAGTAGCTACTGACTTCATGGTACAATCATCAACTTACTACTTTATAGTACATCATCAACATCTTACTACTAACTTTGTTTACCTTCGTCACGACAACTCCCAAGTAGCTACTGACTTCATGGTACATCATCAACTTACTACTTTATAGTACATCATCAACATCTTACTACTAACTTTGTTTACCTTCGTCACGAAAACTCCCAAGTAGCCACTGACTTCATGGTACATCATCAACTTACTACTTTTATAGTACATCATCAACATCTTACTACTAACTTTGTTTACCTTCGTCACGACAACTCCCAAGTAGGCTACTGACTTCATGGTACATCATCAACTTACTACTTTATAGTACATCATCAACATCTTACTATTAACTTTGTTTACCTTCGTCACGACAACTCCCAAGTAGCTACTGACTTCATGGTACATCATCAACTTACTACTTTATAGTACATCATCAACATCTTACTACTAACTTTGTTTACCTTCGTCACGACAACTCCCAAAGTAGCTACTGACTTCATGGTACATCATCAACTTACTACTTTATAGTACATCATCAACATCTTACTACTAACTTTGTTTACCTTCGTCACGACAACTCCCCAAGTAGCTACTGACTTCATGGTACATCATCAACTTACTACTTTATAGTACACTCATCAACATCTTACTACTAACTTTGTTTACCTTCGTCACGACAACTCCCAAGTAGCTACTGACTTCATGGTACACTCATCAACTTACTACTTTATAGTACATCATCAAACATCTTACTACTAACTTTGTTTACCTTCGTCACGACAACTCCCAAGTAGCTACTTGACTTCATGGTACATCATCAACTTACTACTTTATAGTAGCATCATCAACATCTTACTACTAACTTTGTTTACCTTCGTCACGACAACTCCCAAGTAGCTACTGACTTCATGGTACATCATCAACTTACTACTTTATAGTACATCATCAACATCTTACTACTAACTTTGTTTACCTTCGTCACGAAAAACTCCCAAGTAGCCACTGACTTCATGGTACATCATCAACTTACTACTTTATAGTACATCATCAACATCTTACTACTAACTTTGTTTACCTTCGTCACGACAACTCCCAAGTAGCTACTGACTTCATGGTACATCATCAACTTACTACTTTTATAGTACATCATCAACATCTTACTACTAACTTTGTTTACCTTCGTCACGACAACTCCCAAGTAGCTACTGACTTCATGGTACATCATCAACTTACTACTTTATAGTACATCATCAACATCTTACTACTAACTTTGTTTACCTTCGTCACGACAACTCCCAAGTAGCTACTGACTTCATGGTACATCATCAACTTACTACTTTATAGTACATCATCAACATCTTACTACTAACTTTGTTTACCTTCGTCACGACAACTCCCAAGTAGCTACTGACTTCATGGTACATCATCAACTTACTACTTTATAGTACATCATCAACATCTTACTACTAACTTTGTTTACCTTCGTCACGACAACTCCCAAGTAGCTACTGACTTCATGGTACATCATCAACTTACTACTTTATAGTGCATCATCAACATCTTACTACTAACTTTGTTTACCTTCGTCACGACAACTCCCAAGTAGCTACTGACTTCATGGTACATCATCAACTTACTACTTTATAGTACATCATCAACATCTTACTACTAACTTTGTTTACCTTCGTCACGAAAACTCCCAAGTAGCCACTGACTTCATGGTACATCATCAACTTACTACTTTATAGTACATCATCAACATCTTACTACTAAACTTTGTTTACCTTCGTCACGACAACTCCCAAGTAGCTACTGACTTCATGGTACATCATCAACTTACTACTTTATAGTGCATCATCAACATCTTACTACTAACTTTGTTTACCTTCGTCACGACAACTCCCAAGTAGCTACTGGACTTCATGGTACATCATCAACTTACTACTTTATAGTACATCATCAACATCTTACTACTAACTTGTTTCCTTCGTCACGAAAACTCCCAAGTAGCTACTGACTTCATGGTACATCATCAACTTACTACTTTATAGTACATCATCAACATCTTACTACTAACTTTGTTTACCTTCGTCACGACAACTCCCAGTAGCTACTGACTTCATGGTACATCATCAACTTACTACTTTATAGTACATCATCAACATCTTACTACTAACTTTGTTTACCTTCGTCACGACAACTCCCAAGTAGCTACTGACTTCATGTACATCATCAACTTACTACTTTATAGTACATCATCAACATCTTACTACTAACTTTGTTTACCTTCGTCACGAAAACTCCCAAGTAGCTACTGACTTCATGGTACATCATCAACTTACTACTTTATAGTACATCATCAACATCTTACTACTAACTTTTGTTTACCTTCGTCACGACAACTCCCAAGTAGCTACTGACTTCATGGTACATCATCAACTTACTACTTTATAGTACATCATCAACATCTTACTACTAACTTTGTTTACCTTCGTCACGACAACTCCCAAGTAGCTACTGACTTCATGGTACATCATCAACTTACTACTTTATAGTACATCATCAACATCTTACTACTAACTTTGTTTACCTTCGTCACGACAACTCCCAAGTAGCTACTGACTTCATGGTACATCATCAACTTACTACTTTATAGTGCATCATCAACATCTTACTACTAACTTTGTTTACCTTCGTCACGACAACTCCCAAGTAGCTACTGACTTCATGGTACATCATCAACTTACTACTTTATAGTACATCATCAACATCTTACTACTAACTTTGTTTACCTTCGTCACGAAAACTCCCAAGTAGCTACTGACTTCATGGTACATCATCAACTTACTACTTTATAGTACATCATCAACATCTTACTACTAACTTTGTTTACCTTCGTCACGACAACTCCCAAGTAGCTACTGACTTCATGGTACATCATCAACTTACTACTTTATAGTACATCATCAACATCTTACTACTAACTTTGTTTACCTTCGTCACGACAACTCCCAAGTAGCTACTGACTTCATGGTACATCATCAACTTACTACTTTATAGTACATCATCAACATCTTACTACTAACTTTGTTTACCTTCGTCACGAAAACTCCCAAGTAGCCACTGACTTCATGGTACATCATCAACTTACTACTTTATAGTACATCATCAACATCTTACTACTAACTTTGTTTACCTTCGTCACGACAACTCCCAAGTAGCTACTGACTTCATGGTACATCATCAACTTACTACTTTATAGTACATCATCAACATCTTACTATTAACTTTGTTTACCTTCGTCACGACAACTCCCAAGTAGCTACTGACTTCATGGTACATCATCAACTTACTACTTTATAGTACATCATCAACATCTTACTACTAACTTTGTTTACCTTCGTCACGACAACTCCCAAGTAGCTACTGACTTCATGGTACATCATCAACTTACTACTTTATAGTACATCATCAACATCTTACTACTAACTTTGTTTACCTTCGTCACGACAACTCCCAAGTAGCTACTGACTTCATGGTACATCATCAACTTACTACTTTATAGTACATCATCAACATCTTACTACTAACTTTGTTTACCTTCGTCACGACAACTCCCAAGTTGCTACTGACTTCATGGTACATCATCAACTTACTACTTTATAGTACATCATCAACATCTTACTACTAACTTTGTTTACCTTCGTCACGAAAACTCCCAAGTAGCTACTGACTTCATGGTACATCATGAACTTACTACTTTATAGTACATCATCAACATCTTACTACTAACTTTGTTTACCTTCGTCACGACAACTCCCAAGTAGCTACTGACTTCATGGTACATCATCAACTTACTACTTTATAGTACATCATCAACATCTTACTACTAACTTTGTTTACCTTCGTCACGACAACTCCCAAGTAGCTACTGACTTCATGGTACATCATCAACTTACTACTTTATAGTACATCATCAACATCTTACTACTAACTTTGTTTACCTTCGTCACGAAAACTCCCAAGTAGCCACTGACTTCATGGTACATCATCAACTTACTACTTTATAGTACATCATCAACATCTTACTACTAACTTTGTTTACCTTCGTCACGAAAACTCCCAAGTAGCTACTGACTTCTTGGTACATCATCAACTTACTACTTTATAGTACATCATCAACATCTTACTACTAACTTTGTTTACCTTCGTCACGACAACTCCCAAGTAGCTACTGACTTCATGGTACATCATCAACTTACTACTTTATAGTACATCATCAACATCTTACTACTAACTTTGTTTACCTTCGTCACGACAACTCCCAAGTAGCTACTGACTTCATGGTACATCATCAACTTACTACTTTATAGTACATCATCAACATCTTACTACTAACTTTGTTTACCTTCGTCACGACAACTCCCAAGTAGCTACTGACTTCATGGTACATCATCAACTTACTACTTTATAGTACACCATCAACATCTTACTACTAACTTTGTTTACCTTCGTCACGAAAACTCCCAAGTAGCTACTGACTTCATGGTACATCATCAACTTACTACTTTATAGCACATCATCAACATCTTACTACTAACTTTGTTTACCTTCGTCACGACAACTCCCAAGTAGCTACTGACTTCATGGTACATCATCAACTTACTACTTTATAGCGCATCATCAACATCTTACTACTAACTTTGTTTACCTTCGTCACGACAACTCCCAAGTAGCTACTGACTTCATGGTACATCATCAACTTACTACTTTATAGTACATCATCAACATCTTACTACTAACTTTGTTTACCTTCGTCACGACAACTCCCAAGTAGCTACTGACTTCATGGTACATCATCAACTTACTACTTTATAGTACATCATCAACATCTTACTACTAACTTTGTTTACCTTCGTCACGAAAACTCCCAAGTAGCTACTGACTTCATGGTACATCATCAACTTACTACTTTATAGTACATCATCAACATCTTACTACTAACTTTGTTTACCTTCGTCACGAAAACTCCCAAGTAGCTACTGACTTCATGGTACATCATCAACTTACTACTTTATAGTACATAATCAACATCTTACTACTAACTTTGTTTACCTTCGTCACGACAACTCCCAAGTAGCTACTGACTTCATGGTACATCATCAACTTACTACTTTATAGTACATCATCAACATCTTACTACTAACTTTGTTTACCTTCGTCACGACAACTCCCAAGTAGCTACTGACTTCATGGTACATCATCAACTTACTACTTTATAGTACATCATCAACATCTTACTACTAACTTTGTTTACCTTCGTCACGAAAACTCCCAAGTAGCCACTGACTTCATGGTACATCATCAACTTACTACTTTATAGTACATCATCAACATCTTACTACTAACTTTGTTTACCTTCGTCACGACAACTCCCAAGTAGCTACTGACTTCATGGTACATCATCAACTTACTACTTTATAGTACATCATCAACATCTTACTACTAACTTTGTTTACCTTCGTCACGACAACTCCCAAGTAGCTACTGACTTCATGGTACATCATCAACTTACTACTTTATAGTACATCATCAACATCTTACTACTAACTTTGTTTACCTTCGTCACGACAACTCCCAAGTAGCTACTGACTTCATGGTACATCATCAACGTACTACTTTATAGTACATCATCAACATCTTACTACTAACTTTGTTTACCTTCGTCACGACAACTCCCAAGTAGCTACTGACTTCATGGTACATCATCAACTTACTACTTTATAGTACATCATCAACATCTTACTACTAACTTTGTTTACCTTCGTCACGACAACTCCCAAGTAGCTACTGACTTCATGGTACATCATCAACTTACTACTTTATAGTACATCATCAACATCTTACTACTAACTTTGTTTACCTTCGTCACGACAACTCCCAAGTAGCTACTGACTTCATGGTACATCATCAACTTACTACTTTATAGTACATCATCAACATCTTACTACTAACTTTGTTTACCTTCGTCACGACAACTCCCAAGTAGCTACTGACTTCATGGTACATCATCAACTTACTACTTTATAGTGCATCATCAACATCTTACTACTAACTTTGTTTACCTTCGTCACGACAACTCCCAAGTAGCTACTGACTTCATGGTACATCATCAACTTACTACTTTATAGTACATCATCAACATCTTACTACTAACTTTATAATACATCAACATCTTACTACTAACTTTGTAGTACATCATCAACATCTTACTACTAACTTTATAATACATCATCAACATCTTACTACTAACTTTGTAGTACATCATCAACATCTTACTACTAACTTTATAGTACATCATTAACATCTTACTGTCTTATTAGTGTCAACATGAAACTGATGTTCTACTTTTCTCTGATCAGAATTGGCAAATTCCTCTCAGTCGTCGTTTCCGATCCCTCAAACTTTGGTTTGTCTTGCGCTCGTTTGGACTGAAGAAGCTGCAGGCACACATCAGACACGTACGTTATCTCCTTTATTATTATGTACTCTACATTATTATGTCATTATTATTATATACTCTATATTATTTTATCATTATTATTATATACTCTATATTATTCTATCATTATTATTATATACTTTACATTATTCTATCATTATTATTATATACTTTACATGATTATGTCATTATTATTATATACATTAAGACATGATGTTGGATGATGACTGTGCACATACATGATGTTGGATGATGACTGTGCACAGAAGACATGATGTTGGATGATGACTGTGCACAGGAGACATGATGTTGGATGATGACTGTGCACATACATGATGTTGGATGATGACTGTGCACATACATGATGTTGGATGATGACTGTGCACATACATGATGTTGGATGATGACTGTGCACATACATGATGTTGGATGATGACTGTGCACAGAAGACATGATGTTGGATGATGACTGTGCACTGAAGACATGATGTTGGATGATGACTGTGCACATACATGATGTTGGATGATGACTGTGCACATACATGATGTTGGATGATGACTGTGCACATACATGATGTTGGATGATGACTGTGCACAGAAGACATGATGTTGGATGATGACTGTGCACAGAAGACATGATGTTGGATGATGACTGTGCACATACATGATGTTGGATGATGACTGTGCACAGAAGACATGATGTTGGATGATGACTGTGCACATACATGATGTTGGATGATGACTGTGCACAGGAGACATGATGTTGGATGATGACTGTGCACATACATGATGTTGGATGATGACTGTGCACTGAAGACATGATGTTGGATGATGACTGTGCACATACATGATGTTGGATGATGACTGTGCACAGAAGACATGATGTTGGATGATGACTGTGCACAGAAGACATGATGTTGGATGATGACTGTGCACATACATGATGTTGGATGATGACTGTGCACATACATGATGTTGGATGATGACTGTGCACATACATGATGTTGGATGATGACTGTGCACATACATGATGTTGGATGATGACTGTGCACATACATGATGTTGGATGATGACTGTGCACCGGAGACATGATGTTGGATGATGACTGTGCACATACATGATGTTGGATGATGACTGTGCACAGAAGACATGATGTTGGATGAAGACTGTGCACAGAAGACATGATGTTGGATGATGACTGTGCACAGAAGACATGATGTTGGATGATGACTGTGCACTGAAGACATGATGTTGGATGATGACTGTGCACATACATGATGTTGGATGATGACTGTGCACAGAAGACATGATGTTGGATGATGACTGTGCACTGAAGACATGATGTTGGATTATGACTGTGCACATACATGATGTTGGATGATGACTGTGCACATACATGATGTTGGATGATGACTGTGCACATACATGATGTTGGATGATGACTGTGCACATACATGATGTTGGATGATGACTGTGCACATACATGATGTTGGATGATGACTGTGCACAGAAGACATGATGTTGGATGATGACTGTGCACTGAAGACATGATGTTGGATGATGACTGTGCACATACATGATGTTGGATGATGACTGTGCACATACATGATGTTGGATGATGACTGTGCACATACATGATGTTGGATGATGACTGTGCACAGAAGACATGATGTTGGATGATGACTGTGCACAGAAGACATGATGTTGGATGATGACTGTGCACATACATGATGTTGGATGATGACTGTGCACAGAAGACATGATGTTGGATGATGACTGTGCACATACATGATGTTGGATGATGACTGTGCACAGGAGACATGATGTTGGATGATGACTGTGCACATACATGATGTTGGATGATGACTGTGCACTGAAGACATGATGTTGGATGATGACTGTGCACATACATGATGTTGGATGATGACTGTGCACAGAAGACATGATGTTGGATGATGACTGTGCACAGAAGACATGATGTTGGATGATGACTGTGCACATACATGATGTTGGATGATGACTGTGCACATACATGATGTTGGATGATGACTGTGCACATACATGATGTTGGATGATGACTGTGCACATACATGATGTTGGATGATGACTGTGCACATACATGATGTTGGATGATGACTGTGCACCGGAGACATGATGTTGGATGATGACTGTGCACATACATGATGTTGGATGATGACTGTGCACAGAAGACATGATGTTGGATGAAGACTGTGCACAGAAGACATGATGTTGGATGATGACTGTGCACAGAAGACATGATGTTGGATGATGACTGTGCACTGAAGACATGATGTTGGATGATGACTGTGCACATACATGATGTTGGATGATGACTGTGCACAGAAGACATGATGTTGGATGATGACTGTGCACTGAAGACATGATGTTGGATTATGACTGTGCACTGAAGACATGATGTTGGATGATGACTGTGCACTGAAGACATGATGTTGGATGATGACTGTGCACTGAAGACATGATGTTGGATGATGACTGTGCACTGAAGACATGATGTTGGATGATGACTGTGCACAGGAGACATGATGTTGGATGATGACTATGCACTGAAGACATGATGTTGGATGATGACTGTGCACTGAAGACATGATGTTGGATGATGACTGTGCACTGAAGACATGATGTTGGATGATGACTGTGCACAGGAGACATGATGTTGGATGATGACTGTGCACAGGAGACATGATGTTGGATTATGACTGTGCACAGGAGACATGATGTTGGATGATGACTGTGCACAGGAGACATGATGTTGGATGATGACTGTGCACTGAAGACATGATGTTGGATGATGACTGTGCACATACATGATGTTGGATGATGACTGTGCACAGGAGACATGATGTTGGATGATGACTGTGCACATACATGATGTTGGATGATGACTGTGCACAGGAGACATGATGTTGGATGATGACTGTGCACTGAAGACATGATGTTGGATGATGACTGTGCACTGAAGACATGATGTTGGATGATGACTGTGCACAGGAGACATGATGTTGGATGATGACTGTGCACTGAAGACATGATGTTGGATGATGACTGTGCACTGAAGACATGATGTTGGATGATGACTGTGCACAGGAGACATGATGTTGGATGATGACTGTGCACAGGAGACATGATGTTGGATGATGACTGTGCACAGGAGACATGATGTTGGATGATGACTGTGCACAGGAGACATGATGTTGGATGATGACTGTGCACTGAAGACATGATGTTGGATGATGACTGTGCACATACATGATGTTGGATGATGACTGTGCACATACATGATGTTGGATGATGACTGTGCACATACATGATGTTGGATGATGACTGTGCACAGGAGACATGATGTTGGATGATGACTGTGCACATACATGATGTTGGATGATGACTGTGCACAGAAGACATGATGTTGGATGAAGACTGTGCACAGAAGACATGATGTTGGATGATGACTGTGCACAGAAGACATGATGTTGGATGATGACTGTGCACTGAAGACATGATGTTGGATGATGACTGTGCACATACATGATGTTGGATGATGACTGTGCACAGAAGACATGATGTTGGATGATGACTGTGCACTGAAGACATGATGTTGGATTATGACTGTGCACTGAAGACATGATGTTGGATGATGACTGTGCACTGAAGACATGATGTTGGATGATGACTGTGCACTGAAGACATGATGTTGGATGATGACTGTGCACTGAAGACATGATGTTGGATGATGACTGTGCACAGGAGACATGATGTTGGATGATGACTATGCACTGAAGACATGATGTTGGATGATGACTGTGCACTGAAGACATGATGTTGGATGATGACTGTGCACTGAAGACATGATGTTGGATGATGACTGTGCACAGGAGACATGATGTTGGATGATGACTGTGCACAGGAGACATGATGTTGGATGATGACTGTGCACAGGAGACATGATGTTGGATGATGACTGTGCACAGGAGACATGATGTTGGATGATGACTGTGCACTGAAGACATGATGTTGGATGATGACTGTGCACATACATGATGTTGGATGATGACTGTGCACATGAGACATGATGTTGGATGATGACTGTGCACATACATGATGTTGGATGATGACTGTGCACAGGAGACATGATGTTGGATGATGACTGTGCACTGAAGACATGATGTTGGATGATGACTGTGCACTGAAGACATGATGTTGGATGATGACTGTGCACAGGAGACATGATGTTGGATGATGACTGTGCACTGAAGACATGATGTTGGATGATGACTGTGCACTGAAGACATGATGTTGGATGATGACTGTGCACAGGAGACATGATGTTGGATGATGACTGTGCACAGGAGACATGATGTTGGATGATGACTGTGCACAGGAGACATGATGTTGGATGATGACTGTGCACAGGAGACATGATGTTGGATGATGACTGTGCACTGAAGACATGATGTTGGATGATGACTGTGCACATACATGATGTTGGATGATGACTGTGCACAGGAGACATGATGTTGGATGATGACTGTGCACATACATGATGTTGGATGATGACTGTGCACAGGAGACATGATGTTGGATGATGACTGTGCACTGAAGACATGATGTTGGATGATGACTGTGCACTGAAGACATGATGTTGGATGATGACTGTGCACAGGAGACATGATGTTGGATGATGACTGTGCACTGAAGACATGATGTTGGATGATGACTGTGCACTGAAGACATGATGTTGGATGATGACTGTGCACTGAAGACATGATGTTGGATGATGACTGTGCACAGGAGACATGATGTTGGATGATGACTGTGCACAGGAGACATGATGTTGGATGATGACTGTGCACAGGAGACATGATGTTGGATGATGACTGTGCACTGAAGACATGATGTTGGATGATGACTGTGCACTGAAGACATGATGTTGGATGATGACTGTGCACAGGAGACATGATGTTGGATGATGACTGTGCACAGGAGACATGATGTTGGATGATGACTGTGCACAGGAGACATGATGTTGGATGATGACTGTGCACAGGAGACATGATGTTGGATGATGACTGTGCACTGAAGACATGATGTTGGATGATGACTGTGCACATACATGATGTTGGATGATGACTGTGCACAGGAGACATGATGTTGGATGATGACTGTGCACATACATGATGTTGGATGATGACTGTGCACAGGAGACATGATGTTGGATGATGACTGTGCACATACATGATGTTGGATGATGACTGTGCACAGGAGACATTATGTTGGATGATTTTGCTGAGGAAGGGTCCAGACCACTTTCTAGACCCGTGTGGTAACCCAGAACAGACTTGTGAACCCTCTCAGGTCCAAAATGGAACTTCAGAGCCTAATAATCCGCACGGGTGTTCCAATATGTTGTGTATGAAAAGTTCCTGTTCAGTGCCCTGATCTTGGACTCTGGCCTCTTCAGGGCATCGACATGGCGAAGCTCCTGGAGTCCCTGATCAGGAGTGAGCCACACTTCGACATTCCTGCCCAGAGACACCTTGGCCTGGTGGTGTTCTGCCTCAAAGTAGGTCCACCAAGTGTTGTACATGAGCTAATCATTGCTGAGGTGTTCCAAGGTCTCAGACACACCTTGTTCTAAGGCCAGTCAATGAATGTTTGAGGAGGTGAAGGACACACTGATTACCTCAAGGATCCTTGGACTCATCAACACTGCCGGTCTTTAACTCCGCTTTCTCTTCTTCCAGGCCGGCAACGCTTTAACCCAGGAACTGCTCCGAAGACTGACCTGTTCCGGGACCATGTACCTCATTCCCGCAGAGGTTCACAGCAAACGCATCCTTCGCTTCACAGTCACCTCCCAGTTCACCACAGCCGACCACATCCGCAGGGACTGGGGGATTATCTCCAAAATAGCTTCTGGTCTCCTAGGTGAGACTGCTGGCCCTGATCAGGTCCAGCTAGGAGCTGGGGTCAAGGCAGATGATGAAGCGACTGAGGAGACCACCCCCAGGATGGACAAAGCCCAAGTGGAGCTTTGGATCGACAAGACTTGGAATCGGTCCAGGAGGCCAATGCGCTCTCTGAGCTGCAACAGCGAGCCCTACGGTTACCTCGGTCTTCGGTGTGGTCACGCCTTTGAGAGCAAGCTGAGCCCTCAGGAGGAAGCGGGTGTCCTCTCCACATCAGGGCCAGCAGGAGGGAAGCAAGCCGTGAAGAAGCTGACCAAGTTCTACAGCGTTCCAAGTTTTTGCAACCAGTGGACACCAGGTAGTCGCCACCACCTTTGCTGCCCCCTCAAAGTGTCTCAGGCTCCCAGACCCTCGTCCTGCCGCAGGTTGACCTGCATCCCTCCTTCTAGTCCCAGCGACTCGTCTACACCAGACCAGACCCTCGTCCTGCCGCAGGTTGACCTGCATCCCTCCTTCTAGTCCCAGCGACTCGTCTACACCAGACCAGACCCTCGTCCTGCCGCAGGTTGACCTGCATCCCTCCTTCTAGTCCCAGCGACTCGTCTACACCAGACCAGACCCTCGTCCTGCCGCAGGTTGACCTGCATCCCTCCTTCTAGTCCCAGCGACTCGTCTACACCAGACCAGACCCTCGTCCTGCCGCATGTTGACCTGCATCCCTCCTTCTAGTCCCAGCGACTCGTCTACACCAGACCAGACCCTCGTCCTGCCGCATGTTGACCTGCATCCCTCCTTCTAGTCCCAGCGACTCGTCTACACCAGACCAGACCCTCGTCCTGCCGCAGGTTGACCTGCATCCCCCCTTCTAGTCCCAGCGACTCGTCTACACCAGACCAGACCCTCGTCCTGCCGCAGGTTGACCTGCATCCCTCCTTCTAGTCCCAGCGACTCGTCTACACCAGACCAGACCCTCGTCCTGCCGCAGGTTGACCTGCATCCCTCCTTCTAGTCCCAGCGACTCGTCTACACCAGACCAGACCCTCGTCCTGCCGCAGGTTGACCTGCATCCCTCCTTCTAGTCCCAGCGACTCGTCTACACCAGACCAGACCCTCGTCCTGCCGCATGTTGACCTGCATCCCTCCTTCTAGTCCCAGCGACTCGTCTACACCAGACCAGACCCTCGTCCTGCCGCATGTTGACCTGCATCCCTCCTTCTAGTCCCAGCGACTCGTCTACACCAGACCAGAACCTCGTCCTGCCGCAGGTTGACCTGCATCCCCCCTTCTAGTCCCAGCGACTCGTCTACACCAGACCAGACCCTCGTCCTGCCGCAGGTTGACCTGCATCCCTCCTTCTAGTCCCAGCGACTCGTCTACACCAGACCAGACCCTCGTCCTGCCGCAGGTTGACCTGCATCCCTCCTTCTAGTCCCAGCGACTCGTCTACACCAGACCAGACCCTCGTCCTGCCGCAGGTTGACCTGCATCCCTCCTTCTAGTCCCAGCGACTCGTCTACACCAGACCAGACCCTCGTCCTGCCGCAGGTTGACCTGCATCCCTCCTTCTAGTCCCAGCGACTCGTCTACACCAGACCAGACCCTCGTCCTGCCGCAGGTTGACCTGCATCCCTCCTTCTAGTCCCAGCGACTCGTCTACACCAGACCAGACCCTCGTCCTGCCGCATGTTGACCTGCATCCCTCCTTCTAGTCCCAGCGACTCGTCTACACCAGACCAGACCCTCGTCCTGCCGCATGTTGACCTGCATCCCTCCTTCTAGTCCCAGCGACTCGTCTACACCAGACCAGACCCTCGTCCTGCCGCAGGTTGACCTGCATCCCCCCTTCTAGTCCCAGCGACTCGTCTACACCAGACCAGACCCTCGTCCTGCCGCAGGTTGACCTGCATCCCTCCTTCTAGTCCCAGCGACTCGTCTACACCAGACCAGACCCTCGTCCTGCCGCAGGTTGACCTGCATCCCTCCTTCTAGTCCCAGCGACTCGTCTACACCAGACCAGACCCTCGTCCTGCCGCAGGTTGACCTGCATCCCTCCTTCTAGTCCCAGCGACTCGTCTACACCAGACCAGACCCTCGTCCTGCCGCATGTTGACCTGCATCCCTCCTTCTAGTCCCAGCGACTCGTCTACACCAGACCAGACCCTCGTCCTGCCGCATGTTGACCTGCATCCCTCCTTCTAGTCCCAGCGACTCGTCTACACCAGACCAGAACCTCGTCCTGCCGCAGGTTGACCTGCATCCCCCCTTCTAGTCCCAGCGACTCGTCTACACCAGACCAGACCCTCGTCCTGCCGCAGGTTGACCTGCATCCCTCCTTCTAGTCCCAGCGACTCGTCTCCACCAGAAGAAAGCAAACTCCTTTGAAGCGGGTGAAAAGATGAGAAAGCAGAAGCTTGAGGAGAAAACTTTATTCCAGACTAAGTTCTTGTTAAAAACTTTATTCCAGACTATGTTCTTGTTGAAGACTTTATTCCAGACTATGTTCTTGTTAAAAACTTTATTCCAGACTATGTTCTTGTTGAAGACTTTATTCCAGACTAACTTCTTGTTGAAAACTTTATTCCAGACTACGTTCTTGTTAAAAACTTTATTCCAGACTATGTTCTTGTTGAAGACTTTATTCCAGACTAACTTCTTGTTGAAGACTTTATTCCAGACTATGTTCTTGTTAAAAACTTTATTCCAGACTATGTTCTTGTTGAAGACTTTATTCCAGACTAACTTCTTGTTGAAAACTTTATTCCAGACTACGTTCTTGTTAAAAACTTTATTCCAGACTATGTTCTTGTTGAAGACTTTATTCCAGACTAACTTCTTGTTGAAGACTTTATTCCAGACTATGTTCTTGTTAAAAACTTTATTCCAGACTATGTTCTTGTTGAAGACTTTATTCCAGACTAACTTCTTGTTGAAAACTTTATTCCAGACTATGTTCTTGTTAAAAACTTTATTCCAGACTATGTTCTTGTTGAAGACTTTATTCCAGACTAACTTCTTGTTGAAAACTTTATTCCAGACTAAGTTCTTGTTAAAAACTTTATTCCAGACTAAATTCTTGTTGAAAACTTTTTTCCAGACTAAATTCTTGTTGAAAACTTTTTTCCAGACTAAGTTCTTGTTGAAAACTTTATTCCAGACTAAATTCTTGTTGAAAACTTTTTTCCAGACTAAGTTCTTGTTGAAAACTTTATTCCAGACTTTATTCCAGACTAAGTTCTTGTTGCATGGCTGAAAAGTGCTCCTGATTGTGAAATAAAGTGAAGCAGATTCACAGTTTGATTCTTCCCTCTTGCACGGACTGGAACAAGTCCTGGGTCAGGGGCACGTAGCCCTTCTGGTCCTCCAGGAAGTACAAGGGCTCCTTGATGAGGGCGAGGTTGAAACCTTCCTCCACCAGCCTCACCTTCATCAGCTTGAAGGTCGCTGTCAGCGACATGGCGTCCTGCACAAGGTCATTCATGTCAGAGAGTTACATCATACAATTCATTAATTAAGTACATCGTCAGCAGCAGCCAATCATTTAATGGATCTAACACAACGTATTTACCTGGATGCGAATAAAGCGAGGTCGGGCGTAGCTGGGAAGGTAACTTTTCACATGCTCATACACCAGCTGGCCATCAAAGTCCATGTTGGCCTTCAGACTCAACGCTGCCATTCCAATCCTGCCCTCATGTCCTGCAACATCAACACAGCACATACACAACATCAACACAGCACATACACAACATCAACACAGCACATGCACAACATCAACACAACATTAACACAGCACATACACAACATCAACACAGCACATACACAACATCAACACAACATCAACACAGCACATACACAACATAACACAGCACATACATAACATCAACACAGCACATACACAACATCAACACAACATCAACACAGCACATACACTACATCAACACAGCACATACACAACATAACACAACATCAACACAGCACATACACAACATCAACACAGCACATACACAACATAAACACAGCACATACACAACATCAACACAACATAAACACAGCACATACACAACATCAACACAGCACATACATAACATCAACACAGCACATACACAACATAAACACAGCACATACACAACATAAACACAACATCAACACAGCACATACACAACATAACACAGCACATACACAACATAACACAGCACATACACAACATCAACACAACATCAACACAGCACATACACAACATCAACACAGCACGTACACAACATGAACACAGCACATACACAACATCAACACATCAACAACACATGAACGGAACATAAACAAACAAAACATTAACAAATAATAACAAAAGATGAACAAAAGATGAACATAACATAAACAAACATAAACACATCCTAAACATGAACAAAGCATGAACAAACAAACGAATAATAAACAAACAAATAAATATAAACAAACAAACAAATCATAAACAAAACATACACTTAAACACATCATTAACATAAACAACATGAACGTAACATAAACAAACAAATCATAAACAAAACATACACTTAAACACATCATTAACATAAACAACATGAACGTAACATAAACAAACAAATTATAAACAAAACATACACTTAAACACTATAAACCAACATGAACGTAACATAAACATAAACAAATTAAACATAAACAAACAAACAAAACATAAACATAAACACATCATAAACAAAACATGAACATAACATAAACAAACATAAAAAAACATAGCAAAACATAAACATAACAAACAAAACATAAACAAAACAATCACAAACAAACCATAAGATAAACATGTCTACAAACAAATAAACTTAAACAAAACATAAACTAACGAAATATAAACATAGACAAAACAAACAAAACATAAACAAATAAACAAACAAAACCTAAACAAAACAAACACACAAAAGATAAACATAAACTAACAGGGGAAAAAACACATCAACATAAACAAAAAAACCTAAACAAAACAAACAAACAAAAGATAAAGTAATGATAAAAGGCTGAAATGCTTGAGCAGGAAGTCAAATGTCAACTTAGGATGTCTGACAAACTTGCAGCAGACACACCTGATGGTTACTGGGCACGCTCACATCTAACATATTAACACACCTGATGGTTACTGGGCACGCTCAGATATAACATATTAAAACACCTAATGGTTACTGGGCACGCTCACATCTAACATATTAAAACACCTGATGGTTACTGGGCACGCTCAGATATAACATATTAACACACCTGATGGTTACTGGGCACGCTCATATCTAACATATTAAAACACCTGATGGTTACTGGGCACGCTCAGATATAACATATTAACACACCTGATGGTTACTGGGCACGCTCATATCTAACATATTAACACACCTGATGGTTACTGGGCACGCTCAGATCTAACATATTAACACACCTGATGGTTACTGGGCACGCTCAGATCAAACATAATAAAACACCTGATGGTTACTGGGCACGCTCAGATCTAACATATTAACACACCTGATGGTTACTGGGCACGCTCAGATCTAACATATTAACACACCTGATGGTTACTGGGCACGCTCAGATCTAACATATTAACACACCTGATGGTTACTGGGCACGCTCAGATCTAACATATTAACACACCTGATGGTTACTGGGCACGCTCAGATCTAACATATTAACACACCTGATGGTTACTGGGCACGCTCAGATCTAACATATTAACACACTTGATGATTACTGGGCATGCTCAGATGTAACATATTAACACACTTGATGATTACTGGGCACGCTCAGATGTAACATATTAACACACTTGATGGTTAATGGGCACACTCAGATCTAACATATTAACACACTTGATGATTACTGGGCACGCTCAGATCTAACATATTAACACACTTGATGATTTCTGAGCACGCTCAGATGTAACATATTAACACACTTGATTACTGGGCACGCTCAGATGTAACATATTAACACACTTGATGGTTACTGGGCATGCTCAGATGTAACCTATTAACACACCTGATGGTTACTGGGCACGCTCAGATCTAACATATTAACACACCTGATGGTTACTGGGCCCGCTCAGATCTAACATATTAACACACTTGATGATTTCTGAGCACGCTCAGATGTAACATATTAACACACTTGATTACTGGGCACGCTCAGATGTAACATATTAACACACTTGATGGTTACTGGGCACGCTCACATGTAACATATTAACACACCTGATGGTTACTGGGCACGCTCAGATCTAACATATTAACACACCTGATGGTTACTGGGCACGCTCAGATCTAACATATTAACACACCTGATGGTTACTGGGCATGCTCAGATCTAACATATTAACACACCTGATGGTTACTGGGCACGCTCAGATCTAACATATTAACACACCTGATGGTTACTGGGCACGCTCAGATCTAACATATTAACACACCTGATGGTTACTGGGCACGCTCAGATCTAACATATTAACACACCTGATGGTTACTGGGCACGCTCAGATCTAACATATTAACACACCTGATGGTTACTGGGCACGCTCAGATCTAACATATTAACACACCTGATGGTTACTGGGCACGCTCAGATCTAACATATTAACACACCTGATGGTTACTGGGCACGCTCAGATCTAACATATTAACACACCTGATGGTTACTGGGCACGCTCAGATCTAACATATTAAAACACCTGATGGTTACTGGGCACGCTCATATCTAACATATTAACACACCTGATGGTTACTGGGCACGCTCAGATCTAACATATTAACACACCTGATGGTTACTGGGCACGCTCAGATCTAACATATTAACACACCTGATGGTTACTGGGCACGCTCAGATCTAACATATTAACACACCTGATGGTTACTGGGCACGCTCAGATCTAACATATTAACACACCTGATGGTTACTGGGCACGCTCAGATCTAACATATTAACACACCTGATGGTTACTGGGCACGCTCAGATCTAACATATTAACACACTTGATGATTACTGGGCACGCTCAGATGTAACATATTAACACACTTGATGATTACTTGGCACGCTCAGATGTAACATATTAACATACTTGATGGTTACTGGGCACACTCAGATCTAACATATTAACACACTTGATGATTACTGGGCACGCTCAGATCTAACATATTAACACACTTGATGATTTCTGAGCACGCTCAGATGTAACATATTAACACTTGATTACTGGGCACGCTCAGATGTAACATATTAACACACTTGATGGTTACTGGGCACGCTCAGATGTAACATATTAACACACCTGATGGTTACTGGGCACGCTCAGATCTAACATATTAACACACCTGATGGTTACTGGGCACGCTCAGATCTAACATATTAACACACCTGATGGTTACTGGGCACGCTCAGATCTAACATATTAACACACCTGATGGTTACTGGGCACGCTCAGATCTAACATATTAACACACCTGATGGTTACTGGGCACGCTCAGATCTAACATATTAACACACCTGATGGTTACTGGGCACGCTCAGATCTAACATATTAACACACCTGATGGTTACTGGGCACGCTCAGATGTAACATATTAAAACACCTGATGGTTACTGGGCACGCTCAGATCTAACATTTTTACACACCTGATGGTTACTGGGCACGCTCAGATCTAACATATTAACACACCTGATGGTTACTGGGCACGCTCAGATCTAACATATTAACACACCTGATGGTTACTGGGCACGCTCAGATCTAACATATTTACACACCTGATGGTTACTGGGCACGCTCAGATCTAACATATTAACACACCTGATGGTTACTGGGCACGCTCAGATCTAACATATTAACACACCTGATGGTTACTGGGCACGCTCAGATGTAACATATTAAAACACCTGATGGTTACTGGGCACGCTCAGATCTAACATTTTTACACACCTGATGGTTACTGGGCACGCTCAGATATAACATATTAACACACCTGATGGTTACTGGGCACGCTCAGATCTAACATATTAACACACCTGATGGTTACTGGGCACGCTCAGATCTAACATATTAACACACCTGATAGTTACTGGGCACGCTCAGATCTAACATATTAACACACCTGATGGTTACTGGGCACGCTCAGATCTAACATATTAACACACCTGATGGTTACTGGGCACGCTCAGATCTAACATATTAACACACCTGATGGTTACTGGGCACGCTCAGATCTAACATATTAACACACCTGATGGTTACTGGGCACGCTCAGATCTAACATATTAACACACCTGATGGTTACTGGGCACGCTCAGATCCATTATATTAAAACACCTGATGGTTACTGGGCACGCTCATATCTAACATATTAACACACCTGATGGTTACTGGGCACGCTCAGATCTAACATATTAACACACCTGATGGTTACTGGGCACGCTCAGATCTAACATATTAACACACTTGATGGTTACTGGGCACGCTCAGATCTAACATATTAAAACACCTGATGGTTACTGGGCACGCTCAGATCTAACATATTAACACACCTGATGGTTACTGGGCACGCTCAGATCTAACATATTAAAACACCTGATGGTTACTGGGCACGCTCAGATCTAACATTTTTACACACCTGATGGTTACTGGGCACGCTCAGATCTAAAATATAAACACACCTGATGGTTACTGGGCACGCTCAGATCTAACATATTAACACACCTGATGGTTACTGGGCACGCTCAGATCTAATATATTAACACACCTGATGGTTACTGGGCACGCTCAGATCTAACATATTAACACACCTGATGGTTACTGGGCACGCTCAGATCTAACATATTAACACACTTGATGATTACTGGGCACGCTCAGATGTAACATATTAACACACTTGATGATTACTGGGCACGCTCAGATGTAACATATTAACACACTTGATGGTTACTGGGCACACTCAGATCTAACATATTAACACACTTGATGATTACTGGGCACGCTCAGATCTAACATATTAACACACTTGATGATTTCTGAGCACGCTCAGATGTAACATATTAACACACTTGATTACTGGGCACGCTCAGATGTAACATATTAACACACTTGATGGTTACTGGGCACGCTCAGATGTAACATATTAACACACCTGATGGTTACTGGGCACGCTCAGATCTAACATATTAACACACCTGATGGTTACTGGGCACGCTCAGATCCAACATATTAACACACCTGAAGGTTACTGGGCACGTTCAGATCTAACATATTAACACACCTGATGGTTACTGGGCACGCTCAGATCTAACATATTAACACACCTGATGGTTACTGGGCACGCTCAGATCTAACATATTAACACACCTGATGGTTACTGGGCACGCTCAGATGTAACATATTAACACACTTCATGGTTACTGGGCACGCTCAGATCTAACATATTAACACACCTGATGGTTACTGGGCACGCTCAGATCTAACATATTAAAACACCTGATGGTTACTGGGCACGCTCAGATGTAACATATTAACACACCTGATGGTTACTGGGCATGCTCAGATCTAACATATTAACACACCTGATGGTTACTGGGCACGCTCAGATCTAACATATTAACACACTTGATGATTACTGGGCACGCTCAGATCTAACATATTAACACACTTGATGATTTCTGGGCACGCTCAGATGTAACATATTAACACACTTGATTACTGGGCACGCTCAGATGTAACATATTAACACACTTGATGGTTACTGGGCATGCTCAGATGTAACATATTAACACACTTGATGGTTACTGGGCACGCTCAGCTGAAACATAATATTACACTTGATGATTACTGGGCACGCTCAGATGAAACAAAATGTTACACTTGATGATTACTGGGCACGCTCAGATGAAACATAATATTACACTTGATGATTACTGGGCGTGCTCAAATGAAACATAATATTACACTTGATGGTTACTGGGCATGCTCAGATGAAACAAAATATTACACTTGATGATTACTGGGCACGCTCAGACGAAACATAATATTACACTTGATGATTACTGGGCATGCTCAGATGAAACATAATATTACACTTGATGATTACTGGGCATGCTCAGATGAAACATAATATTACACTTGATGGTTACTGGGCATGCTCAGATGAAACATAATATTACACTTGATGATTACTGGGCATGCTCAGATGAAACATAATATTACACTTGATGATTACTGGGCATGCTCAGATGAAACATAATATTACACTTGATGGTTACTGGGCATGCTCAGATGAAACAAAATATTACACTTGATGATTACTGGGCACGCTCAGATGAAACAAAATATTACATTTGATGATTACTGGGCACGCTCAGATGAAACATAATATTACACTTGATGATTACTGGGCATGCTCAGATGAAACATAATATTACACTTGATGATTACTGGGCATGCTCAGATGAAACATAATATTACACTTGATGATTACTGGGCATGCTCAGATGAAACATAATATTACACTTGATGATTACTGGGCATGCTCAGATGAAACATAATATTACATCTGATGATTACTGGGCATGCTCAGATGAAACATAATATTACACTTGATGATTACTGGGCATGCTCAGATTAAACATAATATTACACTTGATGATTACTGGGCATGCTCAGATGAAACATAATATTACACTTGATGATTACTGGGCATGCTCAGATGAAACATAATATTACACTTGATGATTACTGGGCATGCTCAGATGAAACATAATATTACACTTGATGATTACTGGGCATGCTCAGATGAAACATAATATTACATCTGATGATTACTGGGCATGCTCAGATGAAATATAATATTACACTTGATGATTACTCGGCATGCTCAGATGAAACATAATATTACACTTGATGATTACTGGGCATGCTCAGATGAAACATAATATTACACTTGATGATTACTGGGCATGCTCAGATGAAACATAATATTACATCTGATGATTACTGGGCATGCTCAGATGAAACATAATATTACACTTGATGATTACTGGGCATGCTCAGATGAAACATAATATTACACTTGATGGTTACTGGGCATGCTCAGATGAAACATAATATTACACTTGATGATTACTGGGCATGCTCAGATGAAACATAATATTACACTTGATGATTACTGGGCATGCTCAGATGAAACATAGTATTACATCTGATGATTACTGGGCATGCTCAGATGAAACATAATATTACACTTGATGATTACTGGGCATGCTCAGATGAAACATAATATTACACTTGATGATTACTGGGCATGCTCAGATGAAACATAATATTGCACTTGATGATTACTGGGCATGCTCAGATGAAACATAATATTTCACTTGATGATTACTGGGCATGCTCAGATGAAACATAATATTACACTTGACGATTACTGGGCATGCTCAGATGAAACATAATATTACATCTGATGATTACTGGGCATGCTCAGATGAAACATAATATTACACTTGATGATTACTGGGCATGCTCAGATGAAACATAATATTACACTTGATGGTTACTGGGCATGCTCAGATGAAACATAATATTACACTTGATGATTACTGGGCATGCTCAGATGAAACATAATATTACACCTTATGATTACTGGGCATGCTCAGATGAAACATAATATTACACTTGATGGTTACTGGGCATGCTCAGATGAAACATAATATTACACTTGATGATTACTGGGCATGCTCAGATGAAATATAATATTACACTTGATGATTACTGGGCATGCTCAGATGAAACATAATATTACATCTGATGATTACTGGGCATGCTCAGATTAAACATAATATTACATCTGATGATTACTGGGCATGCTCAGATGAAACATAATATTACACTTGATGATTACTGGGCATGCTCAGATGAAACATAATATTACACTTGATGGTTACTGGGCATGCTCAGATGAAACATAATATTACACTTGATGATTACTGGGCATGCTCAGATGAAACATAATATTACACTTGATGATTACTGGGCATGCTCAGATGAAACATAATATTACACTTGATGATTACTGGGCATGCTCAGATGAAACATAATATTACACTTGATGATTACTGGGCATGCTCAGATGAAACATAATATTACATCTGATGATTACTGGGCATGCTCAGATGAAACATAATATTACACTTGATGGTTACTGGGCATGCTCAGATGAAACATAATATTACATTTGATGGTTACTGGGCATGCTCAGATGAAACATAATATTACACTTGATGATTACTGG
Organism: Entelurus aequoreus; assembly: GCF_033978785.1. Classification (NCBI taxonomy): domain Eukaryota; kingdom Metazoa; phylum Chordata; class Actinopteri; order Syngnathiformes; family Syngnathidae; genus Entelurus; species Entelurus aequoreus. The sequence continues at coordinate 90,141,288 of NC_084732.1, forward strand.
GCACGCTCAGATAATAATAATAATAATAATAATAATAATGGATTAGATTTTATATAAGTATCACAACATAATATTGCAGTAAAAGTACATCATCATTGTCTAGGTCAGGGGTCAGCAACCTTTGTGAAAGCAAGAGCTACTTCTTGGGTAGTGATTCATGCGAAGGGCTACCAGTTTGATACACACTTCAATAAATTGCCAGAAATAGCCAATTTGCTCAATTTACCTTTAACTCTATGTTATTATTAATAATTAATGATATTTACACTTAATTGAACGGTTTAAAAGAGGAGAAAACACAAAAAAATGACAATTACATTTTGAAACATAGTTTATCTTCAATTTCGAGTCTTTAAAATTCAAAATTCAACCGAAAAAAAGAAGAGAAAAACTAGCTAATTCGAATCTTTTTGGAAAAATTTAAAAAATAATTTATGGAACATCATTAGTAATTTTTCCTGATTAAGATTAATTTTAGAATTTTGATGACATGTTTTAAATAGGTTAAAATCCAATCTACACTTTGTTAGAATATATAACAAATTGGACCAAGCTATATTTCTAACAAAGACAAATCATTATTTCTTCTACATTTTCCAGAACAAAAATTTTTCAAAGAAATTCAAAAGACTTTGAAATAAGATTTAAATTTGATTCTACAGATTTTCTAGATTTGCCAGAATAATTTTTTTTGAATTTTAATCATAATAAGTTTGAAGAAATATTTCACAAATATTCTTCGTCGAAAAAACAGAAGCTAAAATGAAGAATTAAATTAAAATGTATTTATTATTCTTTACAATAAAAAATAAATGTACTTGAACATTGATTTAAATTGTCAGGAAAGAAGAGGAAGGAATTTAAAAGGTAAAAAGGTATATGTGTTTAAAAATCATAAAATCATTTTTAAGGTTGTATTTTTTCTCTAAAATTGTCTTTCTGAAAGTTATAAGAAGCAAAGTAAAAAAATTATGAATTTATTTCAACAAGTGAAGACCAAGTCTTTAAAATATTTTCTTGGATTTTCAAATTCTATTTGAGTTTTGTCTCTCTTAGAATTAAAAATGTCGAGCAAAGTGAGACCAGCTTGCTAGTAAATAAATACCATTTAAAAAAAATAGAGGCAGCTCACTGGTAAGTGCCCGCGGGCACCACGTTGGTGACCCCTGGTCTAGAGGATGAAGATAATAATGAAGATGATGATGCAATATTACCTGGCACCTTCACACCGTACACGTTAGCTTCCTCGATGCAGTCAATCATCAGCAGGTGGTCTGACACTTCTGTGGTTGCAACATTCTCTCCTTTCCATCTGTAATTATAGTACACTTCCTGTACTTCATCAATATCAATTATAGTACACTTCCTGTACTTCATCAATATCAATTATAGTACACTTCCTGTACTTCATCAATATCAATTATAGTACACTTCCTGTACTTCATCAATATCAATTATAGTACACTTCCTGTACTTCATCAATATCAATGATTGTACACTTCCTGTACTTCATCAATATCAATTATAGTACACTTCCTGTACTTCATCAATATGAACAACATAACTTAGATTGTTACATCTAGTCTTAGACTTAGACTGGTCACATCTAGTCTTAGACTTAGATTGCTCACATCTAGTCTTAGACTTAGATTGCTCACATCTAGTCTTAGACTTAGATTGGTCACATCTAGTCTTACACTTAGATTGGTCACATCTAGTCTTAGACTTAGACTGGTCACATTTAGTCTTAGACTTAGATCGGTCAGATCTAGTCTTAGACTTAGACTGGTCACATCTAGTCTTAGACTTAGATTGGTCACATCTAGTCTTAGACTGGTCACAACTAGTCTTAGACTTAGATTGGTCACATCTAGTCTTAGACTTAGATTGGTCACATCTAGTCTTAGACTTAGATTGGTCACATCTAGTCTTAGTCTTAGATCGGTCAGATCTAGTCTTAGACTTAGACTGGTCACATTTAGTCTTAGACTTAGATCGGTCAGATCTAGTCTTAGACTTAGACTGGTCACATCTAGTCTTAGACTTAGATTGGTCACATCTAGTCCTAGACTTAGACTGGTAACATCTAGTCTTAGACTTAGATTGTTACATCTTGTCTTAGACTTAGACTGGTCACATCTAGTCTTAGACTTAGATCAGTCACATCTAGTCTTGGACTCAGATTGGTCACATCTAGTCTTAGACTTAGATTGGTCACATCTAGTCTTAGACTTAGATCAGTCACATCTAGTCTTGGACTCAGATTGGTCACATCTAGTCTTAGACTTAGATTGGTCACATCTAGTCTTAGACTTAGATTGGTCACATCTAGTCTTAGACTTAGATTGGTCACATCTAGTCTTAGACTTAGATTGGTCACATCTAGTCATGTAATTATAGTACACTTCCTGTACTTCCTGTACTACTACTACTACTTACATGTTATGTGAGAGTCAAGGAAGGATGATGTCATGTTATGTGACAGTCAAGCAAGGATGATGTCATGTTATGTGAGAGTCAAGGAAGGATGATGTCATGTTATGTGACAGTCAAGGGTGATGTCATGTTATGTGAGAGTCAAGGAAGGATGATGTCATGTTATGTGAGAGTCAAGCAAGGATGATGTCATGTTATGTGAGAGTCAAGCAAGGATGATGTCATGTTATGTGAGAGTCAAGCAAGGATGATGTCATGTTATGTGAGAGTCAAGCAAGGATGATGTCATGTTATGTGAGAGTCAAGCAAGGATGATGTCACGTTATGTGAGAGTCAAGCAAGGATGATGTCACGTTATGTGAGAGTCAAGCAAGGATGATGTCATGTTATGTGAGAGTCAAGCAAGGATGATGTCATGTTATGTGAGAGTCAAGCAAGGATGATGTCATGTTATGTGAGAGTCAAGCAAGGATGATGTCATGTTATGTGAGAGTCAAGCAAGGATGATGTCACGTTATGTGAGAGTCAAGCAAGGATGATGTCACGTTATGTGAGAGTCAAGCAAGGATGATGTCATGTTATGTGAGAGTCAAGCAAGGATGATGTCATGTTATGTGAGAGTCAAGCAAGGATGATGTCATGTTATGTGAGAGTCAAGCAAGGATGATGTCATGTTATGTGAGAGTCAAGCAAGGATGATGTCATGTTATGTGAGAGTCAAGCAAGGATGATGTCATGTTATGTGAGAGTCAAGCAAGGATGATGTCATGTTATGTGAGAGTCAAGCAAGGATGATGTCATGTTATGTGAGAGTCAAGCAAGGATGATGTCATGTTATGTGAGAGTCAAGCAAGGATGATGTCATGTTATGTGAGAGTCAAGCAAGGATGATGTCATGTTGTGTGAGAGTCAAGGATGATGTCATGTTGTGTGAGAGTCAAGCAAGGATGATGTCATGTTATGTGAGAGTCAAGCAAGGATGATGTCATGTTGTGTGAGAGTCAAGGATGATGTCATGTTATGTGAGAGTCAAGCAAGGATGATGTCATGTTATGTGAGAGTCAAGCAAGGATGATGTCATGTTGTGTGAGAGTCAAGCAAGGATGATGTCATGTTATGTGAGAGTCAAGCAAGGATGATGTCATGTTATGTGAGAGTCAAGCAAGGATGATGTCATGTTATGTGAGAGTCAAGCAAGGATGATGTCATGTTATGTGAGAGTCAAGGAAGGATGATGTCATGTTATGTGAGAGTCAAGGAAGGATGATGTCATGTTATGTGAGAGTCCAGCAAGGATGATGTCATGTTATGTGAGAGTCAAGGGTGATGTCATGTTATGTGAGAGTCAAGCAAGGATGATGTCATGTTATGTGAGAGTCAAGCAAGGATGATGTCATGTTATGTGAGAGTCAAGGAAGGATGATGTCATGTTATGTGAGAGTCAAGGAAGGATGATGTCATGTTATGTGAGAGTCAAGGAAGGATGATGTCATGTTGTGTGAGACTCAAGCAAGGATGATGTCATGTTATGTGAGAGTCAAGGAAGGATGATGTCATGTTATGTGAGAGTCAAGCAAGGATGATGTCATGTTATGTGAGAGTCAAGCAAGGATGATGTCATGTTGTGTGAGCGTCAAGCAAGGATGATGTCATGTTATGTGAGAGTCAAGCAAGGATGATGTCATGTTGTGTGTGATTGAGGGACCTGAAGGTGTCTCCAACACGGTCCTGAAAGAAGACGAAGCCTTCATGGTCGATCTTCAAGATGTCTCCAGTGTTGAAGTAAACGTCTCCTTTGACAAAAACGTCTTTCAGCTTCTTCTTGTCAGTCTGATGTTGGTTTTTAGCATAACCACTGAAGGGGGCGCTCTCTGCGATCCTACACACCAGCAGACCGCTCTCTCCTAAATGCAAGCCAAGCAACAGGATCAGACTGTTTGCTCTTTACACTCACTTCCTGTCCTGGTGCTCTTGTTTTGTCACTCTTTCCTGTTTGGTCTCTACCTTTACTTTCTGTTCCATGTCCTGTCAGCGCACCTGTTCCTGGTTTAATTAGTTCCACCTGGGTCCCTCCTTCACTGCTGGATCATTTCTGTCACGTGTTGCTTTGGCGTGACCCAAGGATGCAGAGAATGTAAGTAAAACACAACTTATTAGCTACAAAGAGGCGTGGAACCAAATCAGCACACGAAGCATCGGTCTCTCGAGGAACAACCATCCAGCGCTGAAGGAGGGACCCAGGTGGAACTAATTAAACCAGGAATAGGTGTGCTGACAGGACATGGAACAGAAAGTAAAGGTAGAGACCAAAGAGGAAACACTGACAAAACAAGAGCACCAGGACAGGAAGTGATTGTAAACACAGGAAAAGCCACTGACAGAGGATTTGTGTGACTTGTTGGAATATTACAGGGCTCACCTCTTGGAACCTCCATGCAAAATCCTTTGGAGTCTCGAACCACCTCCTCTTTCTCCGTATCAAACCTGAGGAGAGCATAATTGTACGCCATCTGAAGGAGAAACCACGGACAACTTGTGACCATCATGACTTCCTCTGAAGGCAGCCTGAATTGAATGAAAAGTTACTTTTGCAACTTGCTCAAAGTCAGATTTAGTAGAGTGGAAACACTGTTGAAGCTACTATCATATATATATATATATCTCACTAAGACTTGGCAAGTTGTGAGTAAAGAGGTATGATCAAAATGGTATACATTTCACGGAGAGTCCAGAGCCATTTTGAGAGATAATGAGCTAGCCAAGATGTAGAGGAGGAACCACAGATCCCTTCAACAACAACAAGACTATTTTTGAGGCTGAGTGTAATGAGGATGATCTACGAGACACTAAGCATCATGTAGCAGTATTGCTCAGTGCTAAATACAAACATAATAAAACAATCACTTACTGTACAATGTCTGCTCTCACTGGGATAAAGACTTTTGGCATGTTTATATCTTCCCCTTTAAATGAACATCTAAGACTAGATGTGACCAATCTAAGTCTAAGACTAGATGTGACCAATCTAAGTGTAAGACTAGATGTGACCAATCTAAGTCTAAGACTAGATGTGACCAATCTAAGTCTAAGACTAGATGTGACCAATCTAAGTCTAAGACTAGATGTGAGCAATCTAAGTCCAAGAGTAGATGTGACCAATCTAAGTCTAAGACTAGATGTGAGCAATCTAAGTCCAAGACTAGATGTGACCAATCTAAGTCTAAGACTAGATGTGACCAATCTAAGTGTAAGACTAGATGTGACCAATCTAAGTCTAAGACTAGATGGGACCAATCTAAGTCTAAGACTAGATGTGACCAATCTAAGTCTAAGACTAGATGTGACCAATCTAAGTCTAAGACTAGATGTGACCAATCTAAGTCTAAAACTAGATGTGACCAATCTAAGTCTAAGACTAGATGTGACCAATCTAAGTCTAAGACTAGATGTGACCAATCTAAGTCTAAGACTAGATGTGACCAATCTAAGTCTAAGACTAGATGTGAGCAATCTAAGTCCAAGACTAGATGTGACCAATCTAAGTCTAAGACTAGATGTGACCAATCTAAGTGTAAGACTAGATGTGACCAATCTAAGTCTAAGACTAGATGGGACCAATCTAAGTCTAAGACTAGATGTGACCAATCTAAGTCTAAGACTAGATGTGACCAATCTAAGTCTAAGACTAGATGTGACCAATCTAAGTCTAAAACTAGATGTGACCAATCTAAGTCTAAGACTAGATGTGACCAATCTAAGTCTAAGACTAGATGTGACCAATCTAAGTCTAAGACTAGATGTGACCAATCTAAGTCTAAAACTAGATGTGACCAATCTAAGTCTAAGACTAGATGTGACCAATCTAAGTCTAAGACTAGATGTGAGCAATCTAAGTCTAAGACTAGATGTGACCGATCTAAGTCTAAGACTAGATGTGAGCAATCTAAGTCCAAGACTAGATGTGACCAATCTAAGTCTAAGACTAGTGTGACCAATCTAAGTGTAAGACTAGATGTGACCAATCTAAGTCTAAGACTAGATGTGACCAATCTAAGTCTAAGACTAGATGTGACCAATCTAAGTCTAAGACTAGATGTGAGCAATCTAAGTCCAAGAGTAGATGTGACCAATCTAAGTCAAAGACTAGATGTGAGCAATCTAAGTCCAAGACTAGATGTGACCAATCTAAGTCTAAGACTAGATGTGACCAATCTAAGTGTAAGACTAGATGTGACCAATCTAAGTCTAAGACTAGATGGGACCAATCTAAGTCTAAGACTAGATGTGACCAATCTAAGTCTAAGACTAGATGTGACCAATCAAAGTCTAAGACTAGATGTGACCAATCTAAGTCTAAGACTAGATGTGAGCAATCTAAGTCTAAGACTAGATGTGACCAATCTAAGTCTAAGACTAGATGTGACCAATCTAAGTCTAAGACTAGATGTGACCAATCTAAGTCTAAAACTAGATGTGACCAATCTAAGTCTAAGACTAGATGTGACCAATCTAAGTCTAAAACTAGATGTGACCAATCTAAGTCTAAGACTAGATGTGACCAATCTAAGTCCAAGACTAGCTGTGACCAATCTAAGTCTAAGACTAGATGTGAGCAATCTAAGTCCAAGACTAGATGTGACCAATCTAAGTGTAAGACTAGATGTGACCAATCTAAGTCTAAGACTAGATGTGAGCAATCTAAGTCCAAGACTAGATTTGACCAATCTAAGACTAAGACTAGATGTGACCAATCTAAGCTTAAAACTAGATGTGACCAATCTAAGTCTAAGACTAGATGTGACCAATCTAAGTCCAAGACTAGCTGTGACCAATCTAAGTCTAAGACTAGATGTTACCAATCTAAGTCTAAGACTAGATGTGACCAATCTAAGTCTAAAACTAGATGTGACCAATCTAAGTCTAAGACTAGATGTGACCAATCTAAGTCCAAGACTAGCTGTGACCAATCTAAGTCTAAGACTAGATGTGAGCAATCTAAGTCCAAGACTAGATTTGACCAATCTAAGACTAAGACTAGATGTGACCAATCTAAGTCTAAAACTAGATGTGACCAATCTAAGTCTAAGACTAGATGTGAGCAATCTAAGTCCAAGACTAGATGTGACCCATCTAAGTCTAAGACTAGATGTGACCAATCTAAGTCTAAGACTAGATGTGACCAATCTAAGTCTAAGACTAGATGTGACCAATCAAAGTCTAAGACTAGATGTGACCAATCTAAGTCTAAGACTAGATGTGAGCAATCTAAGTCTAAGACTAGATGTGACTGATCTAAGTCTAAGACTAGATGTGACCAATCTAAGTCTAAGACTAGATGTGACTGATCTAAGTCTAAGACTAGATGTGACTGATCTAAGTCTAAGACTAGATGGGACCAATCTATGTCTAAGACTAGTCTAAGAACTGATTAAGTCTACTAGGATGAGAAGATAAAGGTCTTCTAAGACCAACCAAACAGTCCAGTTGTGATGGACTGAAGGTCCTGGGACTACCAAGACCAGATGAATGAGAATCTTTACAGACAAATAAAATCCAATGTTGGCTAACGTTGGTAAACTTTGCTACATGGCCATCATTAGCTAACAAAGCTAATATGTGTGTTGTGTTAAGAGCTGTAAGACATAATGCTAACAACACATTCTTACTTTGTGCAGGAAGTGAACTCGGCCAACGGCTCCGATCTTTCCAGCGTAGTTGACAAAACCGATGTTTCCTTCGGTGGCTCCGTAACATTCAAACACACCAATCTTCCCAAAGCGCTGAAGAAAGTCCTCCCAGGTGTCCGCTCGCAGTCCGTTTCCCAAAGCTAGTCGCACTTTATGGTCTCGCTCGTTGTCTCGCTGAGGGCGCACAGGAGCCCCAGTCAGGCGAGGAGACCAGAAACCTCATTCAGGTTTTACCTTGGGCGTATTGCACAGGTAGCGCATGATCTCGCCGATGTACTGAATGACGGTGACCTCGTACTTCCTGCAGTCGCTCCAGAAGTGGCTGGCAGAAAACTTCTGTCTTAGGACCACGGTGATGCCTGCACTCCAGACACACACAACCTTCAGACTTGAAGACCACACAGTGACCATTAAAGACTTGAAGACCACACAGTGACCATTAAAGACTTGAAGACCACACAGTGACCATTAAAGACTTGAAGACCACACAGTGACCATTAAAGCCTTGAAGACCACACAGTGACCATTAAAGACTTGAAGACCACACAGTGACCATTAAAGCCTTGAAGACCACACAGTGACCATTAAAGACTTGAAGACCACACAGTGACCATTAAAGACTTGAAGACCACACAGTGACCATTAAAGCCTTGAAGACCACACAGTGACCATTAAAGACTTGAAGACCACACAGTGACCATTAAAGACTTGAAGACCACACAGTGACCATTAAAGCCTTGAAGACCACACAGTGACCATTAAAGCCTTGAAGACCACACAGTGACCATTAAAGACTTGAAGACCACACAGTGACCATTAAAGACTTGAAGACCACACAGTGACCATTAAAGCCTTGAAGACCACACAGTGACCATTAAAGCCTTGAAGACCACACAGTGACCATTAGAAACATGTTTGAGCAGTGGTGGGCCAGCAAGACCTTCTCTATTGGTCTAACATCAATCATGGTAATTTGGACACTTTGGATACTGACTTGGGAGTGACAGGTCAGTATCCAGTCACAAGTTGGGATTGGATACTCACCTGTCACTCCCGAGTCAGTATCCAGTCACAAGTTGGGATTGGATACTCACCTGTCACTCCCGAGTCAGTATCCAGTCACAAGTTGGGATTGGATACTCACCTGTCACTCCCGAGTCAGTATCCAGTCACAAGTTGGGATTGGATACTCACCTGTCACTCCCGAGTCAGTATCCAGTCACAAGTTGGGATTGGATACTCACCTGTCACTCCCGAGTCAGTATCCAGTCACAAGTTGGGATTGGATACTCACCTGTCACTCCCGAGTCAGTATCCAGTCACAAGTTGGGATTGGATACTCACCTGTCACTCCCGAGTCAGTATCCAGTCACAAGTTGGGATTGGATACTCACCTGTCACTCCCGAGTCAGTATCCAGTCACAAGTTGGGATTGGATACTCACCTGTCACTCCCGAGTCAGTATCCAGTCACAAGTTGGGATTGGATACTCACCTGTCACTCCCGAGTCAGTAGCCAGTCACAAGTTGGGATTGGATACTCACCTGTCACTCCCGAGTCAGTATTCAGTCACAAGTTGGGATTGGATACTCACCTGTCACTCCCGAGTCAGTATCCAGTCACAAGTTGGGATTGGATACTCACCTGTCACTCCCGAGTCAGTATCCAGTCACAAGTTGGGATTGGATACTCACCTGTCACTCCCGAGTCAGTATCCAGTCACAAGTTGGGATTGGATACTCACCTGTCACTCCCGAGTCAGTATCCAGTCACAAGTTGGGATTGGATACTCACCTGTCACTCCCGAGTCAGTATCCAGTCACAAGTTGGGATTGGATACTCACCTGTCACTCCCGAGTCAGTATCCAGTCACAAGTTGGGATTGGATACTCACCTGTCACTCCCGAGTCAGTAGCCAGTCACAAGTTGGGATTGGATACTCACCTGTCACTCCCGAGTCAGTATCCAGTCACAAGTTGGGATTGGATACTCACCTGTCACTCCCGAGTCAGTATCCAGTCACAAGTTGGGATTGGATACTCACCTGTCACTCCCGAGTCAGTAGCCAGTCACAAGTTGGGATTGGATACTCACCTGTCACTCCCGAGTCAGTATCCAGTCACAAGTTGGGATTGGATACTCACCTGTCACTCCCGAGTCAGTATTCAGTCACAAGTTGGGATTGGATACTCACCTGTCACTCCCGAGTCAGTATCCAGTCACAAGTTGGGATTGGATACTCACCTGTCACTCCCGAGTCAGTATCCAGTCACAAGTTGGGATTGGATACTCACCTGTCACTCCCGAGTCAGTATTCAGTCACAAGTTGGGATTGGATACTCACCTGTCACTCCCGAGTCAGTATTCAATCACACGTTGGGATTTGGGAAAGCAGGAAGAGAAATGAGAGAAACCAGCGGTAGTCACTTTTGTAAGCCACAAAGACGGAGATTAGGTGGCAGTTGTACATGGTTTAAAGGATGTTTCAAGAGAAACTACATCTTGTGACACCAGGCTGGTCGACCCTGGAAACTAGCTCAGCAGTGAAATGGTTTGTCAACCACTTTCACGTCGGATGGGTGCTACAAATTGTGAGTTGAAATATTAGATTTCTTTATTTTTTTCCCGTTTGCTCTGTTTTTGACAGTAGCACATAAGGTCATTGATTCATTGCTGTAAAGTACTACTTCCTGGGAACAGAAAGTCTTTTGTGAGGGTTCACACACCTGCCGCCACACATTCTTCTGTGCGCTCCTCTGAGCGTGCCTCTGGACACGCCCATGGGCGTTCCTGTCCTGCCACGGCTGCACTCACGCTGCAATCGACACACCTGACGCTGATGAGGACTCCACTGCCCTTTAAGCCAGCGCGTCCTACGTTCTAGTGCCAGAACGTAGCTACTTGTACCAGAACAGTAAGCCTACACGTCTCTAGCTCTCTGCCTATGTGCTTCCTCGCTCTCTGTGTTTCCCCTCCTCTGTGCTCATGGTGTCGTGTCCTGTTCCCTCGTCCCTCAGCTCCCCTCCATTTCCTGGTTTCCAGCTGTGTGTCTCGTCTCCCTGGATTCCCTCTGGACTTCTTGCTGCCTCCCCGGATCTCGACCTCTCGCCTATCCACGGACCCTGACGCCTCGCTCCAGCCCTTGACCTCTCACCCGCCCACGGACCTCCGAGCCCTCTCTGGACTTCCGCATCTCTCAAAACACTCACCATGAACACCTCCCGGTAACACTCACCAGTTAATGGCATCACATGGTCACACACCACATATTTGGTTTAATCACACACTTGTGTTAATAAACCACGTCCCTGTCTCCTTCCTCACTGTACCGTTACACCTTTACTAGTGTAAGGAACAAGAAGTAACTCTTTACTAGTGTAAGGAACAAGAAGTAACTCTTTACTAGTGTAAGGAACAAGAAATAACTCTTTACTAGTGTAAGGAACAAGAAGTAACTCTTTACTAGTGTAAGGAACAAGAAGTAACTCTTTGCTAGTGTAAGGAACAAGAAATAACTCTTTACTCGTGTAAGGAACAAGAAATAACTCTTTACTAGTGTAAGGAACAAGAAGTAACTCTTTACTAGTGTAAGGAACAAGAAATAACTCTTTACTAGTGTAAGGAAGAAGAAATAACTCTCTACTAGTGTAAGGAACAAGAAATAACTCTTTACTAGTGTAAGGAACAAGAAGTAACTCTTTACTAGTGTAAGGAACAAGAAATAACTCTTTACTAGTGTAAGGAACAAGAAATAACTCTTTACTAGTGTAAGGAACAAGAAATAACTCTTTACTAGTGTAAGGAACAAGAAATAACTCTTTGCTAGTGTAAGGAACAAGAAGTAACTCTTTACTAGTGTAAGGAACAAGAAATAACTCTTTACTAGTGTAAGGAACAAGAAATAACTCTTTACTAGTGTAAGGAACAAGAAGTAACTCTTTACTAGTGTAAGGAACAAGAAATAACTCTTTACTAGTGTAAGGAACAAGAAGTAACTCTTTACTAGTGTAAGGAACAAGAAGTAACTCTTTACTAGTGTAAGGAACAAGAAATAACTCTTTACTAGTGTAAGGAACAAGAAGTAACTCTTTACTTGTGTAAAGAACAGAAAGTATATTTTTATATGTGTAGCAAAGATCTACTTCCTGTTCCTTACACGAGTAAATAGTTGCTTCCTGTTTCTGGCAATAATAAAGAGCTACTTCCTGTACCTTACACGAGTAAAGAGTTACTTCCTGTTCCTTACACTAGTAAAGAGTTACTTCTTGTTCCTTACATGTGTAAAGAGTTACTTCCTGTTCCTTACAGTAGTAAAGAGTTACTTCCTGTTCCTTACACGAGTAAAGAGTTACTTCTTGTTCCTTACACCAGTAAAGAGTTACTTCCTGTTCCTTACAGTAGTAAAGAGTTACTTCCTGTTCCTTACACTAGTAAAGAGTTGCTTCCTGTTCCTTACACAAGTAAAGAGTTACTTCCTGTTCCTTACAGTAGTAAAGAGTTACTTCCTGTTCCTTACAGTAGTAAAGAGTTACTTCCTGTTTCTTGCAATAATAAAGATCTACTTCTTGTTCCTTACAGTAGTAAAGAGTTACTTCCTGTTACTTACACGAGTAAAGAGTTACTTCCTGTTCCTTACACTAGTAAAGAGTTACTTCCTGTTACTTACATGAGTAAAGAGTTACTTCCTGTTTATTGCAATAACAAAGAACTACTTTGTCTTTCTTGCACAAATAAAACAATATTTCCTGTTTCTTGCACATTGTGATTTCTCCTGTGATTTGACAGTAAATACTTGTTGATGAGTGGTAATTACCCTGGTCTTATGACTTGTTGATGAGTGGTAATTACCCTGGTCTTATGACTTGTTGATGAGTGGTAATTACCCTGGTCTTATGACTTGTTGATGAGTGGTAATTATCCTGGTCTTATGACTTGTTGATGAGTGGTAATTACCCTGGTCTTATGATTTGTTGATGAGTGGTAATTACCCTGGTCTTATGACTTGTTGATGAGTGGTAATTACCCTGGTCTTATGACTTGTTGATGAGTGCCTGGTCTTATGACTTGTTGATGAGTGGTAATTACCCTGGTCTTATGGCTTGTTGATGAGTGGTAATTACCCTGGTCTTATGGCTTGTTGATGAGTGGTAATTACCCTGGTCTTATGACTTGTTGATGAGTGGTAATTACCCTGTTCTTATGACTTGTTGATGAGTGGTAATTACCCTGGTCTTATGGCTTGTTGATGAGTGGTAATTACCCTGGTCTTATGACTTGTTGATGAGTGGTAATTACCCTGGTCTATGGCTCCACACAGTATGTATGACTTGTTGATGAGTGGTAATTACCCTGGTCTATGGCTCCACACAGTATGTATGACTTGTTGATGAGTGGTAATTACCCTGGTCTTATGACTTGTTGATGAGTGGTAATTACCCTGGTCTTATGGCTTGTTGATGAGTGGTAATTACCCTGGTCTTATGGCTTGTTGATGAGTGGTAATTACCCTGGTCTTATGACTTGTTGATGAGTGGTAATTACCCTGGTCTTATGGCTTGTTGATGAGTGGTAATTACCCTGGTCTATGGCTCTACACAGTATATATGACTTGTTGATGAGTGGTAATTACCCTGGTCTATGGCTCCACACAGTATGTATGACTTGTTGATGAGTGGTAATTACCCTGGTCTATGGCTCCACACAGTATGTATGACTTGTTGATGAGTGGTAATTACCCTGGTCTATGGCTCCACACAGTATGTATGACTTGTTGATGAGTGGTAATTACCCTGGTCTATGGCTCCACACAGTATGTATGACTTGTTGATGAGTGGTAATTACCCTGGTCTATGGCTCCACACAGTATGTATGACTTGTTGATGAGTGGTAATTACCCTGGTCTATGGCTCCACACAGTATGTATGACTTGTTGATGAGTGGTAATTACCCTGGTCTATGGCTCCACACAGTATGTATGACTTGTTGATGAGTGGTAATTACCCTGGTCTATGGCTCCACACAGTATGTATGACTTGTTGATGAGTGGTAATTACCCTGGTCTATGGCTCCACACAGTATGTATGACTTGTTGATGAGTGGTAATTACCCTGGTCTATGGCTCCACACAGTATGTATGACTTGTTGATGAGTGGTAATTACCCTGGTCTATGGCTCCACACAGTATGTATGACTTGTTGATGAGTGGTAATTACCCTGGTCTATGGCTCCACACAGTATGTATGACTTGTTGATGAGTGGTAATTACCCTGGTCTATGGCTCCACACAGTATGTATGACTTGTTGATGAGTGGTAATTACCCTGGTCTATGGCTCCACACAGTATGTATGACTTGTTGATGAGTGGTAATTACCCTGGTCTATGGCTCCACACAGTATGTATGACTTGTTGATGAGTGGTAATTACCCTGGTCTATGGCTCCACACAGTATGTATGACTTGTTGATGAGTGGTAATTACCCTGGTCTATGGCTCCACACAGTATGTATGACTTGTTGATGAGTGGTAATTACCCTGGTCTATGGCTCCACACAGTATGTATGACTTGTTGATGAGTGGTAATTACCCTGGTCTATGGCTCCACACAGTATGTATGACTTGTTGATGAGTGGTAATTACCCTGGTCTATGGCTCCACACAGTATGTATGACTTGTTGATGAGTGGTAATTACCCTGGTCTATGGCTCCACACAGTATGTATGACTTGTTGATGAGTGGTAATTACCCTGGTCTATGGCTCCACACAGTATGTATGACTTGTTGATGAGTGGTAATTACCCTGGTCTATGGCTCCACACAGTATGTATGACTTGTTGATGAGTGGTAATTACCCTGGTCTATGGCTCCACACAGTCCCATGAGGAAGCCAGACGTGTGGTAGAGCGGCAGGTAGATGTAGATGACATCATCAGAGCGGACGCCAGCAATGGACTGAAGAAGACTGGCAAACCAAAGTCTCTTGTGGTTTATGACAGCGGCCTTGGGGAGACCTTCAGGTGACATTACCAACACAATCATGTTATCCAGGTGTGTGCAGGTGAGAAAAGTCCTTCAGGTGACATGACCAACACAATCATGTTATCCAGGTGTGTGCAGGTGAGAAAAGTCCTTCAGGTGACATGACCAACACAATCATGTTATCCAGGTGTGTGCAGGTGAGAAAAGTCCTTCAGGTGACATTACCAACACAATCATGTTATCCAGGTGTGTGCAGGTGAGAAAAGTCCTTCAGGTGACATGACCAACACAATCATGTTATCCAGGTGTGTGCAGGTGAGAAAAGTCCTTCAGGTGACATGACCAACACAATCATGTTATCCAGGTGTGTGCAGGTGAGAAAAGTCCTTCAGGTGACATTACCAACACAATCATGTTATCCAGGTGTGTGCAGGTGAGAAAAGTCCTTCAGGTGACATTACCAACACAATCATGTTATCCAGGTGTGTGCAGGTGAGAAAAGTCCTTCAGGTGACATTACCAACACAATCATGTTATCCAGGTGTGTACAGGTGAGCAAAGTCCTTCAGGTGACATTACCAACACAATCATGTTATCCAGGTGTGTGCAGGTGAGAAAAGTCCTTCAGGTGACATTACCAACACAATCATGTTATCCAGGTGTGTGCAGGTGAGAAAAGTCCTTCAGGTGACATTACCAACACAATCATGTTATCCAGGTGTGTGCAGGTGAGCAGGTGTTACCTGTGGTTCCTGAGGTAAAGATGTAGAGTGCAGGACTGCTGATGTGAACGTTGGCTCTCAGCTCAGGTGACACAGGTGTACCTGAGGCCTGTTGAATCTTGTGTGAGAGACACTGGATGTTCTTGGACTCAGGACCTTCACCCACCATGAACACACGGACTCCCTGCTGGTCCAGACTTGGAAGAACTTCCTCTGCTGCCTCTTGGAGGTCTGATGATCAACATGTCATCATTAGGACTGTGTGGTGCTGCTGCTGTTGTTGTTGTTGGACACCATGGAGACACTAGACACTAGACCCTAGACACTAGACACTAGACCCTAGACACTAGCCACTAGCCACTAAACACTAGACACTAGACACTAGACACTAGACACTAGACACTAGACACTAGCCACTAGACACTAGACACTAGACACTAGACACTAGCCACTAGACACTAGACACTAGACACTAGACACTAGCCACTAGACACTAGCCACTAGCCACTAGACACTAGACACTAGACACTAGACACTAGCCACTAGACACTAGACACTAGACACTAGACACTAGACACTAGACACTAGACACTAGCCACTAGACACTAGACACTAGACCCTAGACACTAGACACTAGACACTAGACACTAGACACTAGCCACTAGACACTAGACCCTAGACACTAGACACTAGACACTAGCCACTAGACACTAGACCCTAGACACTAGACACTAGCCACTAGACACTAGACACTAGACACTAGACACTAGACACTAGACACTAGACACTAGCCACTAGACACTAGACCCTAGACACTAGACACTAGACACTAGACACTAGACACTAGACACTAGCCACTAGACACTAGACACTAGACACTAGCCACTAGACACTAGACACTAGACACTAGACACTAGCCACTAGACACTAGACCCTAGACACTAGACACTAGACACTAGACACTAGACACTAGACACTAGACACTAGACACTAGCCACTAGACACTAGACACTAGACACTAGACACTAGCCACTAGCCACTAGACACTAGACACTAGCCACTAGACACTAGACACTAGACACTAGCCACTAGACACTAGACACTAGACCCTAGACACTAGACACTAGACACTAGACACTAGACACTAGACACTAGCCACTAGACACTAGACACTAGACACTAGACACTAGCCACTAGCCACTAAACACTAGACACTAGCCACTAGACACTAGACACTAGCCACTAGACACTAGACACTAGACACTAGCCACTAGCCACTAGACCCTAGACACTAGACACTAGACACTAGACACTAGACACTAGACACTAGCCACTAGACACTAGACACTAGACACTAGCCACTAGCCACTAGCCACTAAACACTAGACACTAGCCACTAGCCACTAGACCCTAGACACTAGACACTAGACACTAGACACTAGACACTAGACACTAGCCACTAGACACTAGACACTAGACACTAGACACTAGACACTAGACCCTAGACACTAGACACTAGACACTAGACACTAGACACTAGACACTAGACCCTAGACACTAGACACTAGCCACTAGACACTAGACACTAGACACTAGACCCTAGACACTAGACACTAGACACTAGACACTAGACACTAGACACTAGACCCTAGACACTAGACACTAGACACTAGACACTAGACCCTAGACACTAGACACTAGACACTAGACACTAGACACTAGACACTATACCCTAGACCCTAGACACTAGACACTAGACACTAGACACTAGACACTAGACACTAGACCCTAGACACTAGACACTAGACACTAGACACTAGACTCTAGACACTAGACACTAGACCCTAGACACTAGACACTAGCCACTAGACACTAGACACTAGACACTAGACCCTAGACACTAGACACTAGACACTAGACACTAGACCCTAGACACTAGACACTAGCCACTAGACACTAGACACTAGACACTAGACACTAGCCACTAGACACTAGACACTAGACACTAGACACTAGACACTAGCCACTAGACACTAGCCACTAGACACTAGACACTAGACACTAGACACTAGACCCTAGACACTAGACACTAGACACTAGCCACTAGACACTAGACACTAGACACTAGACCCTAGACACTAGACACTAGCCACTAGACACTAGACACTAGACACTAGACCCTAGACACTAGACACTAGACACTAGACACTAGACACTAGACACTAGACCCTAGACACTAGACACTAGCCACTAGACCCTAGACACTAGACACTAGACACTAGCGACTAGACACTAGACACTAGACACTAGACACTAGACACTAGCCACTAGACACTAGACACTAGACACTAGACACTAGACACTAGACCCTAGACACTAGACACTAGACACTAGACACTAGACACTAGCCACTAGACACTAGCCACTAGACACTAGACACTAGCCACTAGCCACTAAACACTAGACACTAGCCACTAGACACTAGACACTAGCCACTAGCCACTAAACACTAGACACTAGACACTAGCCACTAGACCCTAGACACTAGACACTAGACACTAGCGACTAGACACTAGCCACTAGACACTAGACACTAGCCACTAGCCACTAAACACTAGACACTAGACACTAGACACTAGCCACTAGACACTAGCCACTAGACCCTAGACACTAGCCACTAGCCACTAAACACTAGACACTAGCCACTAGACACTAGCCACTAGACCCTAGACACTAGACACTAGCCACTAGACACTAGACACTAGACACTAGCCACTAGACACTAGACACTAGACCCTAGACACTAGACACTAGCCACTAGCCACTAGACCCTAGACACTAGACACTAGAAACTAGCCACTAGACACTAGCCACTAGCCACTAGACACTAGCCACTAGACCCTAGACACTAGACACTAGACACTAGACACTAGCCACTAGACCCTAAACCCTAGACACTAGACACTAGACACTAGCCACTAGACACTAGACACTAGACACTAGACACTAGCCACTAGACACTAGACACTAGACACTAGACACTAGACACTAGCCACTAGCCACTAGACCCTAGACACTAGACACTAGACACTAGCCACTAGCCACTAGACACTAGCCACTAGACCCTAGACACTAGCCACTAGCCACTAAACACTAGACATTAGCCACTAGACACTAGCCACTAGACCCTAGACACTAGACACTAGCCACTAGACACTAGACACTAGCCACTAGACACTAGCCACTAGACACTAGACACTAGCCACTAGCCACTAGACCCTAGACACTAGACACTAGCCACTAGACACTAGACACTAGCCACTAGACACTAGCCACTAGACACTAGACACTAGCCACTAGACCCTAGACACTAGCCACTAAACACTAGACACTAGCCACTAGACACTAGACACTAGACACTAGCCACTAGACCCTAGACACTAGACACTAGACACTAGCCACTAGACACTAGACACTAGACACTAGACACTAGACACTAGACACTAGACACTAGCCACTAGACACTAGACACTAGACACTAGACACTAGACACTAGCCACTAGCCACTAGACACTAGACACTAGACACTAGACACTAGACACTAGACACTAGCCACTAGCCACTAGACCCTAGACACTAGACACTAGCCACTAGACCCTAGACACTAGACACTAGCCACTAGACACTAGCCACTAGACACTAGACACTAGACACTAGCCACTAGCCACTAGCCACTAGACCCTAGACACTAGACACTAGCCACTAGACACTAGCCACTATATCACTCTTTGTTGACTGTGTGCATGCGACAAGTGAAACTTGGGAACAATTCAACTCCTTTTTTAATGACAAGGTTGCTTCTATTGGGGGCAAATCTTTCTCCTTCTCCATTGAGTTTGAATGATGGAGCCACTCAGTGCTCACTGTCACAATCATTGTATACAAGTTAGCAGAATCATTGTATACAAGTTAGCACAATCATTGTATACAAGTTAGCAGAATAATTGTATACAAGTTAGCAGAATAATTGTCTAGAAGTTATCAGAATAATTGTCTAGAAGTTATCAGAATCATTGTATACAAGTTAGCAGAATAATTGTATACAAGTTAGCAGAATAATTGTATACAAGTTAGCAGAATAATTGTATACAAGTTAGCAGAATAATTGTATACAAGTTAGCAGAATAATTGTATACAAGTTAGCAGAATAATTGTATACAAGTTAGCAGAATAATTGTATACAAGTTATCAGAATAATTGTCTAGAAGTTATCAGAATAATTGTCTAGAAGTTATCAGAATAATTGTATAGAAGTTATCAGAATAATTGTCTAGAAGTCATCACACCACTTTATGAGTTCAGGTTACCCTACGAGAAGACAAAAGCTGTCTTTGATCTTATCAAGCAAAAGGCCTACTGCTAGCATTTTAGCTACATAGTTAGCATCTTCACTTTGAGGATTTGATCAGTTTTATCAGAATACTGTGCTTGTTCTTTAGCAAGTCTTTAATTGTGATGAGACAGAAAAAAGATGCCAGAGTGGGCCTTGATTACAGCGAAGGAAAAGGCACTACCGGGACAGCAGCCGACGAAGGATCTCCTCACACTGCTAGTTTGTGCTAATGCTAACTATGTGAATCCGCTGCTTATTTATCATTTGCCAAGTCCCAGAGTGTTGACCAATGCCACGATGGGCCTTGATTACAGCCAAGGAGAAGGCACTACCGGGACACCAGCCGACGAAGGATCTATTCCCAAACAGCAGGACAATTGTGGCACAGTGGAGTCCTTACCGGCGCCCACCAGCAGCACTTTGGCGTCGCAGCAGGAGAAACAATGCAGCAGAGATTTGGACCTGATGTTGGAGTTGAGGAGCGCAGAACAACACCCGAGTTTGCTGAGAGCCAACCACACAAACACAAAGTTTGGCTCGTTGCCCATCAACAATGCCGCACTTTGACCTTCCTGCAACAAAGTGCTCAACACCCGAGCCACTTTGTTGCTCTCCTGGTCGGCTTGTTGGTAAGTCCAACTTCTGTCCTGGAACCACAGGAACTTCTTGTGCGGGTCTTTGGCCACGTGGTCCAGGAAGGCGTCCAAGATGCTGTGGAACCTTTTCTTGCTGCTCAACTTCCTCATCCTGGAGCCCACTCGGAGGGCAGCCATGGTGTACCTGAGGTCGCAGGCCAGGTAGGGCTTGGTGCAGTAGACCCAGGACAAGACCGCCAGCAGGCCTGACAGAGCCGAGAACAAAACCAAGGCAAACATGACCACAAACACACAACTTTTCTTCCTCTCGTGAGAGACTGCATGTGGTTTCTGAAGTCATTTGACACCAAAGTGCTTAGGGGGCGTGGTTTGAAGGGGGCGTGGCTTGAAGGGATTAGGCCAGTTGTTTAAAGTCATATGAACGAGTGATTAATCATTGATGTGATTTTAGGACAAACAGACAAAATATGAATGAGTGATTAATTATTGATGTGATTTTAGGACAAACAGACAAAATATGAATGAGTGATTAATTATTGATGTGATTTTAGGACAAACAGACAAAATATGAATGAGTGATTAATTATTGATGTGATTTTAGGACAAACAGACAAAATATGAATGAGTGATTAATTATTGATGTGATTTTAGGACAAACAGACAAAATATGAATGAGTGATTAATTATTGATGTGATTTTAGGACAAACAGACAAAATATGAATGAGTGATTAATTATTGATGTGATTTTAGGACAAACAGACAAAATATGAATGAGTGTTTAATTATTGATGTGATTTTAGGACAAACAGACAAAATATGAATGAGTGTTTAATTATTGATGTGATTTTAGGACAAACAGACAAAATATGAATGAGTGATTAATTATTGATGTGATTTTAGGACAAACAGACAAAATATGAATGAGTGATTAATTATTGATGTGATTTTAGGACAAACAGACAAAATATGAATGAGTGATTAATTATTGATGTGATTTTAGGACAAACAGACAAAATATGAATGAGTGATTAATTATTGATGTGATTTTAGGACAAACAGACAAAATATGAATGAGTGATTAATTATTGATGTGATTTTAGGACAAACAGACAAAATATGAATGAGTGTTTAATTATTGATGTGATTTTAGGACAAACAGACAAAATATGAATGAGTGATTAATTATTGATGTGATTTTAGGACAAACAGACAAAATATGAACGAGTGTTTAATTATTGATGTGATTTTAGGACAAACAGACAAAATATGAATGAGTGATTAATTATTGATGTGATTTTAGGACAAACAGACAACATTAAAAGATGACAGAAAGCAAGTTGACTTTGTTTGGTCAAGTTAGGATGTTAATGTTCACCTGCCGTGTTCTGCCTGGGATTTGAACCATGAACTCTCCACACCTCAGCTGACATTCTATATATTTTATTCACATAAGATTAGTACTAGAAATAATGATTACTCACCTGCAGATATATAATATATATTTATTCCAAGAAGATTATTAGTAATGATTACTCACCTGCAGATATATAATATATATTTATTCCAAGAAGATTATTAGTAATGATTACTCACCTGCAGATATATAATATATATTTATTCCAAGAAGATTATTAGTAATGATTACTCACCTGCAGATATATAATATATATTTATTCCAAGAAGATTATTATGATTACTCACCTGCAGATATATAATATATATTTATTCCAAGAAGATTATTAGTAATGATTACTCACCTGCAGATATATAATATATATTTATTCCAAGAAGATTATTAGTAATGATTACTCACCTGCAGATATATAATATATATTTATTCCAAGAAGATTATTATGATTACTCACCTGCACTTGCTGAGTATTTAGGACTCCCCTGCTGGAGGACTGGGCTTGTTTTGTTGCATTTGGCTGTGGTTTTTGTTTGGAGAAGGATTCTGCTTGGAGTCCTTGGTTGTAGGGGTCGGCCTCCTGGCAGGTGGCCAGAGCTGTTGGGGGTGGTGGTGGGGGGGGTGGGGGGGGGGTTCAGCTGGTTCTCGGTGGAGTGTGGGTTTGATGGCTGGATCGCTGGTCTTTTTTATGGATTTGATTGTTTATATTTGTTGTATATAGTGTATGTATATATGTATGTGTGTATATATGTATATATGTATGTATGTAATTATATTGTTGTATATAGTGTATGTATATATGTATGTGTGTATATATGTATGTATGTAATTATATTGTTGTATATAGTGTATGTATATATGTATGTTTGTATATATGTATATATGTATGTATGTAATTATATTGTTGTATATAATGTATGTATATATGTATGTGTGTATATATGTATGTATGTAATTATATTGTTGTATATAGTGTATGTATATATGTATGTTTGTATATATGTATATATGTATGTATGTAATTATATTGTTGTATATAATGTATGTATATATGTATGTGTGTATATATGTATGTATGTAATTATACTGTTGTATATAGTGTATGTATATATGTATGTGTGTATATATGTATGTATGTAATTATACTGTTGTATATAGTGTATGTATATATGTATGTAATTATATTGTTGTATATAGTGTATGTATATATGTATGCATGTAATTATATTGTTGTATATAGTGTATGTATATATGTGTGTAATTATATTGTTGTATATAGTGTATGTATATATGTATGTAATTATATTGTTGTATATAGTGTATGTATATATGTATGTATGTAATTATATTGTTGTATATAGTGTATGTATATATGTATGTGTGTATATATGTATGTATGTAATTATACTGTTGTATATAGTGTATGTATATATGTATGTAATTATATTGTTGTATATAGTGTATGTATATATGTATGTATGTAATTATATTGTTGTATATGGTGTATGTATATATATGTGTGTGTGTGTGTGTGTGTGTGTGTGTGTGTGTGTGTGTGTGTGTGTGTGTGTGTGTGTGTGTGTGTGTGTGTGTGTGTGTGTGTGTGTGTGTGTGTGTGTGTGTGTGTGTGTGTGTGTGTGTGTGTGTGTGTGTGTACAAAGTAGAAAAGCAGTGAAGTTGTGTAAATGTTAAATAAAAAGAGAATACAACAAATCCTTTTCAACTTCTATTCAATAGAATAGACTGCAAAGACATACAACATATTTCATGTTCACACTGACAAACTTTCTTCTGTTTTGCAAATATTAGCTCATTTGGAATTTGATGGCTGCAACATGTTTCAAAAAGGGCATGTTCACCACTGTGTTACATGGCCTTTCCTTTGAACAACACTCAGTAAAGGTTTGGGAAGTGAGGAGACACATTTTTGAAGTGGAAGTCTTTCCCATTCTTGGCATTGTCTTGCTGAAATAAGCAGGGGCGTCTATGATAACACCCCTGCATGTACGCCCCGTCCATGATGTATATTATGAAGTATAACTCAGGATTAATGTACATAAATGTATATTATGAAGTATAACTCAGGATTAATGTACATAAATGTATATTATGAAGTATAACTCGGGATTAATGTATATAAATGTATATTATGAAGTATAACTCAGGATTAATGTACATACGTGTATATTATGAAGTATAACTCAGGATTAATGTACATAAATGTATATTATGAAGTATAACTCAGGATTAATGTACATAAGTGTATATTATGAAGTATAACTCAGGATTAATGTACATAAATGTATATTATGAAGTATAACTCGGGATTAATGTACATAAATGTATATTATGAAGTATAACTCGGGATTAATGTACATACATGTATATTATGAAGTATAACTCGGGATTAATGTACATAAATGTATATTATGAAGTATAACTCGGGATTAATGTACATAAATGTATATTATGAAGTATAACTCAGGATTAATGTACATACATGTATATTATGAAGTATAACTCGGGATTAATGTACATAAATGTATATTATGAAGTATAACTCGGGATTAATGTACATACATGTATATTATGAAGTATAACTCGGGATTAATGTACATAAATGTATATTATGAAGTATAACTCGGGATTAATGTACATACATGTATATTATGAAGTATAACTCGGGATTAATGTACATAAATGTATATTATGAAGTATAACTCGGGATTAATGTACATACATGTATATTATGAAGTATAACTCAGGATTAATGTACATAAATGTATACTATGAAGTATAACTCAGGATTAATGTACATAAATGTATATTATGAAGTATAACTCAGGATTAATGTACATAAATGTATATTATGAAGTATAACTCAGGATTAATGTACATATTAGGTCTGAAATAAATATATATCTATCTTGGAGGAAAAGTTCAATACTTGTTAATCATTTGTAACAAAAAAGGTGAAAACATGAACTAAGATGATGATTTGTCCTTGTCGTCACCTTGTGGACATTTTCCTAATTACATTTGTTCTCATTCAAATCAACTTGAAAATGACGTCATTTAATTCCACGTCCAAAAAATCACATGCCAGTTATTGATTGATGTATTTATGTACATGCCTTCATAACAATAAACATTCAGAAATATAGGATGGAATATATTTATACACATATAGTAAATATATAGTATGATGGAATATATTTATACACATATAGTAAATATATACACTACATTGTATGATGGAATATATTTATACACATATAGTAAATATATACACTACATTGTTTTAAGAAGTACATGCAAGTTTTCCAAACATATGTTGTCCATATTGTGTTGTCATCATATATCATATGTCATACATCACATGTCATATTATATAGCATGTCTTATATTATATATCATGTCATATATTATATATCATATGTCATATATCATGTCATATTATATATCATGTCATATATCATATATCATGTCATATATCATATGTCATATATCATATGTCATATTATATATCATGTCATATATCATATGTCATATATTATACGTCCTATACAAAGGTATTATATATCATGTGATATATTATATGTCACATGTCATTACAACAACATCACACAAACTCTTCATTGTTGAAGTAAACAATAAAGTTAAAGTAGCAATGATTGTCACACACACACACACACACACACACACACACACACACACACACACACACACACACACACACACACACACACACACACACACACAAGGTGTGGTGGAATGTGTCCTCTGCATTTGACCCATCACCCTTGTTCACCCCCTGGGAGGTGAGGAGAGCAGTGAGCAGCAGTGGTGGCTGCGCCCGGGAATCATTTTGGTGACGTAAGCCCCAATTCCAAGCCGTGATGCTGAGTGCCAAGCAGGGAGGTCATGGCTCACCTTTTTATAGTCTTTGGTATGACTCGGCCGGGGTTTCAACTCACAACCTACCCATCTCAGGGCGGACACTCCAACCACTAGACCACTGAGCGGGTTATTATTATTCAGACAATTAATGAGACAATTAATGAGACAATAAGATAATTAACTAGACAATTAATAATAATAATAGATTCTATTTATATAGCACTTTCCTAGACACTCAAAGTGCTTCACAGAGAAGTGAGAAGCCATCATTCATTTTTACAACTCATTCATTCATCATTCATTCACCAGTGTGAGCGGCACCGGGTGAGGGTGAAGTGTCCTGCTCAAGGACACAACGGCAGACATTCTTTGGATGGTAAGAGGCGGGGAGCGAACCTGCAACCCTCAGCTTTATGGCACGGACGCTCTACCCACTACCTACTTATTTAACGAGACAATTAATGAGACAATTAAGACGATTAATAAGACAATTAAGTAGACAATAATTAATAAACAATAACTTACATGCACGACCATTCTGCAAATAATTGCTTATTTCCATTTGCTGCTTGCTATTTTCTACATGTTTGTTATTGTTTATAGTTTCATATTGTTGACATGTTTATTGTTTATAGTTTCATATTGTTGACATGTTTGTTATTGTTTATAGTTTCATATTGTTGACATGTTTGTTATTGTTTATAGTTTCATATTGTTGACATGTTTATTGTTTATAGTTTCATATTGTTGACATGTTTATTGTTTATAGTTTGATATTGTTGACATGTTTGTTATTGTTTATAGTTGATATTGTTGACATGTTTGTTATTGTTTATAGTTTGATATTGTTGACATGTTTGTTATTGTTTATAGTTGATATTGTTGACATGTTTGTTATTGTTTATAGTTTGATATTGTTGACATGTTTGTTATTGTTTATAGTTTGATATTGTTGACATGTTTGTTATTGTTTATAGTTTGATATTGTTGACATGTTTGTTATTGTTTATAGTTTGATAAGTCCTGATATGATGGCGGTGTAGACGTGATGAGTGAGAGGAACAAAACTCTTGTGCTTATCATCCAGGATGAACAATGGATCAGAAACACGACTTGGATCATAATTCTGCTCCACCAGCTGCACCTTCACCTGCTTGAAGGTCCCCGTCACCTCCACCTCCTCCTGAAATATCACATTCATAATCATATCATCATATTTCATCATCCACTCCACCAGGCCTTATTTTGAGTTTTGATCGATTGAAACTTTTATTAGTAGATTGCTCAGTACAGTACATATTTATTAGTAGATTACACAGTACAGTACATATTTATTAGTAGATTGCACAGTACAGTACATATTTATTAGTAGATTGCTCAGTACAGTACATATTTATTAGTAGATTGCACAGTACAGTACATATTTATTAGTAGATTACACAGTACAGTACATATTTATTAGTAGATTGCACAGTACAGTACATATTCCCTACAATTGAGCACTAAATGGTAACACCCCAATAAGTGTTTCCACTTCTTTAAGTCGGGGTCCACGTTAATCAATTGATGGTACAAATATATACTATCATATATACTATCATCATAATACAAATATATACTATCAGATATACTATCATCATAATACAAATATATACTATCATATATACTATCATCATAATACAAATATATACTATCAGATATACTATCATCATAATACAAATATATACTATCATATATACTATCATCATAATACAAATATATACTATCAGATATACTATCATCATAATACAAATATATACTATCATATATACTATCATCATAATACAAATATATACTATCAGATATACTATCATCATAATACAAATATATACTATCATATATACTATCATCATAATACAAATATATACTATCAGATATACTATCATCATAATACAAATATATACTATCATATATACTATCATCATAATACAAATATATACTATCAGATATACTATCATCATAATACAAATATATACTATCAGATATACTATCATCATAATACAAATATATACTATCATATATACTATCATCATAATACAAATATATACTATCAGATATACTATCATCATAATACAAATATATACTATCAGATATACTATCATCATAATACAAATATATACTATCATATATACTATCATCATAATACAGTCATCACACAAGTTCATCATCAGAGTATACATTGAATTATTGACATTATTTACAATCCGGGGGTTGGATGAGGAGAGTTTGGTTGATATCAGCACTTCAGTCATCAACAATTGTATCATCAGAGAAATGGACATTGAAACATTCTATGCCACATTGATGTGGCATAGAAAGAGAATGAGTTAAGACCTTTGTTAGTTGGGAATGTGGGTTTAACGTGGTTAGTGGAGCACCCCCTGGTGTTGTTAGTTGGGAATGTGTGTTTAACGTGGTTAGTGGAGCACCCCCTGGTGTTGTTAGTTGGGAATCTGGGTTTAACGTGGTTAGTGGAGCACCCCCTGGTGTTGTTAGTTGGGAATGTGTGTTTAACGTGGTTAGTGGAGCACCCCCTGGTGTTGTTAGTTGGGAATGTGTGTTTAACGTGGTTAGTGGAGCACCCCCTGGTGTTGTTAGTTGGGAATGTGTGTTTAACGTGGTTAGTGGAGCACCCCCTGGTGTTGTTAGTTGGGAATGTGTGTTTAACGTGGTTAGTGGAGCACCCCCTGGTGTTGTTAGTTGGGAATGTGTGTTTAACGTGGTTAGTGGAGCACCCCCTGGTGTTGTTAGTTGGGAATCTGGGTTTAACGTGGTTAGTGGAGCACCCCCTGGTGTTGTTAGTTGGGAATGTGTGTTTAACGTGGTTAGTGGAGCACCCCCTGGTGTTGTTAGTTGGGAATGTGTGTTTAACGTGGTTAGTGGAGCACCCCCTGGTGTTGTTAGTTGGGAATGTGTGTTTAACGTGGTTAGTGGAGCACCCCCTGGTGTTGTTAGTTGGGAATGTGTGTTTAACGTGGTTAGTGGAGCTCCCCCTGGTGTTGTTAGTTGGGAATCTGGGTTTAACGTGGTTAGTGGAGCTCCCCCTGGTGTTGTGGTTATGGCGGTCATTTACGTTAAGGAAGTAGTTTGACATGTACTTGGGTATCAGGGAGGTGTAGTGGATTTTATAGACTAGGCTCAGTGCAAGTTGTTTAACTCTGTCCTCCACCTTGAGCCAGCCCACTTTAGAGAAGTGGGTAGGAGTGAGATGGGATCTGGGGTGGAGGTCTAGAAGTATCTAGAAGTTTCTTGGTGTTTTTCCATGTTTAATGTTGACTTCCTGTCTTGCACACTTATTTTGTAGTTCCACTTCCTGTTTGCAGCTTTGTCACAAGGCCCTCCAGCAGGGGCCTCCAGTGCCGCATCTTCCTCTCCAAGGAGGGTTGACTACTTGCCCTCTCCATCCAGGACCTGGACTACTAGCGCTGAAGAGGCGGATGACGTCATGCTGCTAGCGTTCAAAGCGCGTGCAAGGAAGCGTGAGCGACCACCGGGTGATGCAAGAAGTTCTCTATCAGGCTCCTGCAGACCCACTGGTGGAGGCGACATGCAGGGACATTTTTCAAAACAGTTCATCAAGCCCAGTTGTCCAAGGTTCAAGCAGCTCACACAGTGACTTTCCAGCTTCCCAAAGCTGAAGCCCCGCCCTCTTTGAGTTCCAGCTCACTAAGACCCTGCACGTCCTCTATTCCTCCTCTTCAACCTCCTGTTCCTGTTTTCCCGCCTATAACAGTAAAAACCCCCCTCCAGACATCCCTCCTCCCTCCTGTGACTCTTGCTCCAGCGGTGGGTGAGAGCATCATGAATCCACTTCCTGAGGGGGCGTTACCTCCCGCATGGCCACCGCCCCCAGTCCTACGCCCAGCCAGGCTGCCACCTCCCGCATGGCCACCGCCCCCAGTCCTACGTCCAGCCAGGCTGCCACCTCCTGCACGGCCACCACCGCCTGTCCTACATCCAGCCAGGCTGCCACCTCCCGCATGGCCACCGCCCCCAGTCCTACATCCAGCCAGGCTGCCACCTCCCGCATGGCCACCGCCCCCAGTCCTACATCCAGCCAGGCTGCCATCTCCCGTATGGCCACCGCCCCCAGTCCTATGTCCAGCCAGGCTGCCACCTCCTGCACGGCCACCACCGCCTGTCCTACATCCAGCCCAGCCGCTTGCTCTTGCTCAACCTGCAGCCCAGCCGCCTGCTGCTCCAGCTCTGCAGACACCACCAGCAACTCCAGTGGATCTGCATACGCCACTAGCTAGACGCTGCTTTCTGCCCCGCCTCCAGTAAGTCTTCCGACGACGTGACCAGCCCAGCAGCCATTAAAGCTTGACCTCCCACCCAGCAGCCTGCTGAAGCTCAGCCTCTTCGCTTGCTGTGGAGACGCTCGTCTGGCGCCCGCACGCAGCCTCCTAGTTGGCTAAGAACATGGCCATTCCATGGATGCTCTCCACGCCATCAGCAACAATGCCCAGGACCCGCCCATAGTGGCTGCTGGTGTGCTGCTACTGCTCACGTCTGCCTGCTCGTCAGCCACTCATGTGCCCGTTCTGTAGACAACCGTCTAGCCAGCTGCAGTCTACTTGCCGCCGCCATCGTACTCCTCCCCGCTGGCTGCAAAGACACATGGCCAGGCGACCCACCGCCTTGTCCTCCCTCCTCTTTCCCTTGACTTGTCCTGTTTTCCCTACAACCTTTGGAATCCCTATTTTTAGCAGGGCATTCTGTCACGGCTTGTTACACCAGGCTGTGCCTTATTTGGACTTTTTCCATGTTAAATGTTGAGTTCATTATTTTGTAGTTCCACTTCCTGTTTGAATGTCCTGCAGCAGCTTTATTTTGTCTGCCAGCACACCTGTTTTGAGTTGAGTCTTCGCTATTTAAAGCCATGGTGGTCGGGAGATAGTTGTACGTATGGTGGTCGGGAGATAGTTGTACGTATGGTGGTCGGGAGATAGTTGTACGTATGGTGGTCGGGAGATAGTTGTACGTATGGTGGTCGGGAGATAGTTGTACGTATGGTGGTCGGGAGATAGTTGTACGTATGGTGGTCGGGAGATAGTTGTACGTATGGTGGTCGGGAGATAGTTGTACGTATGGTGGTCGGGAGATAGTTGTATGTATGGTGGTCGTGAGATAGTTGTACGTATGGTGGTCGTGAGATAGTTGTACGTATGGTGGTCATGAGATAGTTGTACGTATGGTGGTCGGGAGATAGTTGTACGTATGGTGGTCGGGAGATAGTTGTACGTATGGTGGTCGGGAGATAGTTGTACGTATGGTGGTCGGGAGATAGTTGTACGTATGGTGGTCGGGAGATAGTTGTACGTATGGTGGTCGGGAGATAGTTGTACGTATGGTGGTCGGGAGATAGTTGTACGTAGGGTGGTCGGGAGATAGTT
Organism: Entelurus aequoreus; assembly: GCF_033978785.1. NCBI lineage: Eukaryota > Metazoa > Chordata > Actinopteri > Syngnathiformes > Syngnathidae > Entelurus > Entelurus aequoreus. The sequence continues at coordinate 90,172,841 of NC_084732.1, forward strand.
GTACGTAGGGTGGTCGGGAGATAGTTGTACGTATGGTGGTCGGGAGATAGTTGTACGTATGGTGGTCGGGAGATAGTTGTACGTATGGTGGTCGGGAGATAGTTGTACGTATGGTGGTCGGGAGATAGTTGTACGTATGGTGGTCGGGAGATAGTTGTACGTATGGTGGTCGGGAGATAGTTGTACGTATGGTGGTCGGGAGATAGTTGTACGTATGGTGGTCATGAGATAGTTGTACGTATGGTGGTCGGGAGATAGTTGTACGTATGGTGGTCGGGAGATAGTTGTACGTATGGTGGTCATGAGATAGTTGTACGTATGGTGGTCGGGAGATAGTTGTACGTATGGTGGTCGGGAGATAGTTGTACGTATGGTGGTCGGGAGATAGTTGTACGTATGGTGGTCGGGAGATAGTTGTACGTATGGTGGTCGGGAGATAGTTGTACGTATGGTGGTCGGGAGATAGTTGTACGTATGGTGGTCGGGAGATAGTTGTACGTATGGTGGTCGGGAGATAGTTGTACGTATGGTGGTCGGGAGATAGTTGTACGTATGGTGGTCGTGAGATAGTTGTACGTATGGTGGTCGGGAGATAGTTGTACGTATGGTGGTCGGGAGATAGTTGTACGTATGGTGGTCATGAGATAGTTGTACGTATGGTGGTCGGGAGATAGTTGTACGTATGGTGGTCGGGAGATAGTTGTACGTATGGTGGTCGGGAGATAGTTGTACGTATGGTGGTCGGGAGATAGTTGTACGTATGGTGGTCGGGAGATAGTTGTACGTATGGTGGTCGGGAGATAGTTGTACGTATGGTGGTCGGGAGATAGTTGTACGTATGGTGGTCGGGAGATAGTTGTACGTATGGTGGTCGGGAGATAGTTGTACGTATGGTGGTCGGGAGATAGTTGTACGTATGGTGGTCGGGAGATAGTTGTACGTATGGTGGTCGGGAGATAGTTGTACGTATGGTGGTCGTGAGATAGTTGTACGTATGGTGGTCGTGAGATAGTTGTACGTATGGTGGTCATGAGATAGTTGTACGTATGGTGGTCGGGAGATAGTTGTACGTATGGTGGTCGGGAGATAGTTGTACGTATGGTGGTCGGGAGATAGTTGTACGTATGGTGGTCGGGAGATAGTTGTACGTATGGTGGTCGGGAGATAGTTGTACGTATGGTGGTCGGGAGATAGTTGTACGTATGGTGGTCGGGAGATAGTTGTACGTATGGTGGTCGGGAGATAGTTGTACGTAGGGTGGTCGGGAGATAGTTGTACGTATGGTGGTCGGGAGATAGTTGTACGTATGGTGGTCGGGAGATAGTTGTACGTATGGTGGTCGGGAGATAGTTGTACGTATGGTGGTCGGGAGATAGTTGTACGTATGGTGGTCGGGAGATAGTTGTACGTATGGTGGTCGGGAGATAGTTGTACGTATGGTGGTCGGGAGATAGTTGTACGTATGGTGGTCATGAGATAGTTGTACGTATGGTGGTCGGGAGATAGTTGTACGTATGGTGGTCGGGAGATAGTTGTACGTATGGTGGTCATGAGATAGTTGTACGTATGGTGGTCGGGAGATAGTTGTACGTATGGTGGTCGGGAGATAGTTGTACGTATGGTGGTCGGGAGATAGTTGTACGTATGGTGGTCGGGAGATAGTTGTACGTATGGTGGTCGGGAGATAGTTGTACGTATGGTGGTCGGGAGATAGTTGTACGTATGGTGGTCGGGAGATAGTTGTACGTATGGTGGTCGGGAGATAGTTGTACGTATGGTGGTCGGGAGATAGTTGTACGTATGGTGGTCGTGAGATAGTTGTACGTATGGTGGTCGGGAGATAGTTGTACGTATGGTGGTCGGGAGATAGTTGTACGTATGGTGGTCATGAGATAGTTGTACGTATGGTGGTCGGGAGATAGTTGTACGTATGGTGGTCGGGAGATAGTTGTACGTATGGTGGTCGGGAGATAGTTGTACGTATGGTGGTCGGGAGATAGTTGTACGTATGGTGGTCGGGAGATAGTTGTACGTATGGTGGTCGGGAGATAGTTGTACGTATGGTGGTCGGGAGATAGTTGTACGTATGGTGGTCGGGAGATAGTTGTACGTATGGTGGTCGGGAGATAGTTGTACGTATGGTGGTCGGGAGATAGTTGTACGTATGGTGGTCGGGAGATAGTTGTACGTATGGTGGTCGGGAGATAGTTGTACGTATGGTGGTCGGGAGATAGTTGTACGTATGGTGGTCGGGAGATAGTTGTACGTATGGTGGTCGGGAGATAGTTGTACGTATGGTGGTCGGGAGATAGTTGTACGTATGGTGGTCGTGAGATAGTTGTACGTATGGTGGTCGGGAGATAGTTGTACGTATGGTGGTCGGGAGATAGTTGTACGTATGGTGGTCATGAGATAGTTGTACGTATGGTGGTCGGGAGATAGTTGTACGTATGGTGGTCGGGAGATAGTTGTACGTATGGTGGTCGGGAGATAGTTGTACGTATGGTGGTCGGGAGATAGTTGTACGTATGGTGGTCGGGAGATAGTTGTACGTATGGTGGTCGGGAGATAGTTGTACGTATGTTTGCTGTTCTCTGTTCCAGGCTTCCAACTAAGTTTGTTCCCACATAGTCCAAGTTTTTTGCGCATTCCCAAATGTGTTAGTGTTTGTTTGGCATGTATCACATAGTGTTAGTTTGGCATGTATCACATAGTGTTAGTTTGGCACATATCACATAGTGTTAGTTTGGCACATATCACATAGTGTTAGTTTGGCACATAGTGTTAGTTTGGCACATATCACATAGTGTTAGTTTGGCACATATCACATAGTGTTAGTTTGGCACATATCACATAGTGTTAGTTTGGCATGTATCACATAGTGTTAGTTTGGCACATATCACATAGTGTTAGTTTGGCACATATCACATAGTGTTAGTTTGGCACATATCACATAGTGTTAGTTTGGCACATATCACATAGTGTTAGTTTGGCACATAGTGTTAGTTTGGCACATATCACATAGTGTTAGTTTGGCACATATCACATAGTGTTAGTTTGGCACATAGTGTTAGTTTGGCACATATCACATAGTGTTAGTTTGGCACATATCACATAGTGTTAGTTTGGCACATATCACATAGTGTTAGTTTGGCACATATCACATAGTGTTAGTTTGGCACATATCACATAGTGTTAGTTTGGCACATATCACATAGTGTTAGTTTGGCACATATCACATAGTGTTAGTTTGGCACATATCACATAGTGTTAGTTTGGCACATATCACATAGTGTTAGTTTGGCACATATCACATAGTGTTAGTTTGGCACATATCACATAGTGTTAGTTTGGCACATAGTGTTAGTTTGGCACATATCACATAATGTTAGTTTGGCACATATCACATAGTGTTAGTTTGGCACATAGTGTTAGTTTGGCACATATCACATAGTGTTAGTTTGGCACATATCACATAGTGTTAGTTTGGCACATAGTTAGTTTGGCACATAGTGTTAGTTTGGCACATATCACATAGTGTTAGTTTGGCACATAGTGTTAGTTTGGCATGTATCACATAGTGTTAGTTTGGCACATATCACATAGTGTTAGTTTGGCACATAGTGTTAGTTTGGCATGTATCACATAGTGTTAGTTTGGCATGTATCACATAGTGTTAGTTTGGCATGTATCACATAGTGTTAGTTTGGCATGTATCACATAGTGTTAGTTTGGCATGTATCACATAGTGTTAGTTTGGCATGTATCACATAGTGTTAGTTTGGCATGTATCACATAGTGTTAGTTTGGCATGTATCACATAGTGTTAGTTTGGCACATATCACATAGTGTTAGTTTGGCACATATCACATAGTGTTAGTTTGGCATGTATCGCATAGTGTTAGTTTGGCACATATCACATAGTGTTAGTTTGGCACATATCACATAGTGTTAGTTTGGCACATATCACATAGTGTTAGTTTGGCACATATCACATAGTGTTAGTTTGGCACATAGTGTTAGTTTGGCACATATCACATAGTGTTAGTTTGGCACATATCACATAGTGTTAGTTTGGCACATAGTGTTAGTTTGGCACATAGTGTTAGTTTGGCACATATCACGCTGCCTTGGTGGTTTTTTGTCTTTGTAGTAAAAAAGCTTGCAGTCTCCTGCTAGCTTCTGCACCCTGGATCACATTCTTCTCTGTCGTGTGACTCATAAATATTCATAACATCAATCATATTTCATCTTATTTCACACACTAATACTTTGTACAGACTAATAGCACACATGAACATGTTCATAGCACACAGTATTTGATACACACTAATACTAGGCACCATTGTATACTTTGTACAGTGCTGTGCAGTACAGTACATCAGTGCTGCTATACAGTACATCAGTGCTGCTATACAGTAGATCAGTGCTGCTATACAGTAGATCAGTGCTGCTATACAGTACATCAGTGCTGCTATACAGTACATCAGTGCTGCTATACAGTACATCAGTGCTGCTATACCGTAGATCAGTGCTGCTATACCGTACATCAGTGCTGCTATACAGTAGATCAGTGCTGCTATACCGTAGATCAGTGCTGCTATACCGTAGATCAGTGCTGCTATACAGTACATCAGTGCTGCTATACAGTACATCAGTGCTGCTATACAGTACATCAGTGCTGCTATACAGTAGATCAGTGCTGCTATACAGTACATCAGTGCTGCTATACAGTAGATCAGTGCTGCTATACAGTACATCAGTGCTGCTATACAGTACATCAGTGCTGCTATACAGTAGATCAGTGCTGCTATACAGTAGATCAGTGCTGTTATACCGTAGATCAGTGCTGCTTTGCATTACTTGACAAAATAAAAACATCAAAATAATACATGTACAAAATAAAAACAAAAATAATACAACAAAATGAAAAAATAAAAACAATACATGTTCAATATAAATGAAAAAATAATTAATAAATATAAATAAAAATAAAAAACATGAAAATAATACATGTAATATTTTGGAAAAAGAATCTTACCTTAATTCTCAAAAAGCGTGGTCGAGCGTAGGCTGGTAGGTAATTCACCACATGGTTATAAATGTCACTTCCATCAAATTGTCTATCTTTCTTCACCGTGACACAAACCATTCCTATACGCCCTTCATGTCCTAAACAACAACATAGATGTGTGTTATTGTCACGTATGAACATGTCTGTTATTGTCACGTATGAACATGTCCTTATTGTCACGTATGAACATGTCCTTATTGTCACGTATGAACATGTCCTTATTGTCACGTATGAACATGTCCTAAACAACAACATAGATGTCTGTTATTGTCACGTATGAACATGTCCTTATTGTCACGTATGAACATGTCCTTATTGTCACGTATGAACATGTCCTTATTGTCACGTATGAACATGTCCTTATTGTCACGTATGAACATGTCCTAAACAACAACATAGATGTCTGTTATTGTCACGTATGAACATGTCCTTATTGTCACGTATGAACATGTCCTTATTGTCACGTATGAACATGTCCTTATTGTCACGTATGAACATGTCCTTATTGTCACGTATGAACATGTCCTAAACAACAACATAGATGTCTGTTATTGTCACGTATGAACATGTCCTTATTGTCACGTATGAACATGTCCTTATTGTCACGTATGAACATGTCCTAAACAACAACATAGATGTCTGTTATTGTCACGTATGAACATGTCCTTATTGTCACGTATGAACATGTCCTTATTGTCACGTATGAACATGTCCTTATTGTCACGTATGAACATGTCCTTATTGTCACGTATGAACATGTCCTTATTGTCACGTATGAACATGTCCTAAACAACAACATAGATGTCTGTTATTGTCACGTATGAACATGTCCTTATTGTCACGTATGAACATGTCCTTATTGTCACGTATGAACATGTCCTTATTGTCACGTATGAACATGTCCTTATTGTCACGTATGAACATGTCCTAAACAACAACATAGATGTCTGTTATTGTCACGTATGAACATGTCCTTATTGTCACGTATGAACATGTCCTTATTGTCACGTATGAACATGTCCTAAACAACAACATAGATGTCTGTTATTGTCACGTATGAACATGTCCTTATTGTCACGTATGAACATGTCCTAAACAACAACATATATGTCTGTTATTGTCACGTATGAACATGTCCTTATTGTCACGTATGAACATATCCTAAACAACAACATATATGTCTGTTATTGTCACGTATGAACATGTCCTTATTGTCACGTATGAACATGTCCTATTAACATGTATGAACGTGTGTTATTGTCACGTATGAACATGTCCTAAACAACAACATATATGTCTGTTATTGTCACGTATGAACATGTCCTTATTGTCACGTATGAACATATCCTAAACAACAACATATATGTCTGTTATTGTCACGTATGAACATGTCCTAAACAACAACATATATGTCTGTTATTGTTACGTATGAACATGTCCTATTAACATGTATGAACGTGTGTTATTGTCACGTATGAACATGTCCTATTAACATGTATGAACGTGTGTTATTGTCACGTATGAACATGTCCTAAACAACAACATAGATGTGTGTTATTGTCACGTATGAACATGTCCTTATTGTCACGTATGAACATGTCCTTATTGTCACGTATGAACATGTCCTTATTGTCACGTATGAACATGTCCTTATTGTCACGTATGAACATGTCCTTATTGTCACGTATGAACATGTCCTAAACAACAACATAGATGTCTGTTATTGTCACGTATGAACATGTCTGTTATTGTCACGTATGAACATGTCCTTATTGTCACGTATGAACATGTCCTTATTGTCACGTATGAACATGTCCTTATTGTCACGTATGAACATGTCCTTATTGTCACGTATGAACATGTCCTAAACAACAACATAGATGTCTGTTATTGTCACGTATGAACATGTCCTTATTGTCACGTATGAACATGTCCTTATTGTCACGTATGAACATGTCCTTATTGTCACGTATGAACATGTCCTTATTGTCACGTATGAACATGTCCTAAACAACAACATAGATGTCTGTTATTGTCACGTATGAACATGTCCTTATTGTCACGTATGAACATGTCCTTATTGTCACGTATGAACATGTCCTAAACAACAACATAGATGTCTGTTATTGTCACGTATGAACATGTCCTTATTGTCACGTATGAACATGTCCTTATTGTCACGTATGAACATGTCCTTATTGTCACGTATGAACATGTCCTTATTGTCACGTATGAACATGTCCTTATTGTCACGTATGAACATGTCCTTATTGTCACGTATGAACATGTCCTTATTGTCACGTATGAACATGTCCTTATTGTCACGTATGAACATGTCCTAAACAACAACATAGATGTCTGTTATTGTCACGTATGAACATGTCCTTATTGTCACGTATGAACATGTCCTTATTGTCACGTATGAACATGTCCTTATTGTCACGTATGAACATGTCCTTATTGTCACGTATGAACATGTCCTAAACAACAACATAGATGTCTGTTATTGTCACGTATGAACATGTCCTTATTGTCACGTATGAACATGTCCTTATTGTCACGTATGAACATGTCCTAAACAACAACATAGATGTCTGTTATTGTCACGTATGAACATGTCCTTATTGTCACGTATGAACATGTCCTAAACAACAACATATATGTCTGTTATTGTCACGTATGAACATGTCCTTATTGTCACGTATGAACATATCCTAAACAACAACATATATGTCTGTTATTGTCACGTATGAACATGTCCTTATTGTCACGTATGAACATGTCCTATTAACATGTATGAACGTGTGTTATTGTCACGTATGAACATGTCCTAAACAACAACATATATGTCTGTTATTGTCACGTATGAACATGTCCTTATTGTCACGTATGAACATATCCTAAACAACAACATATATGTCTGTTATTGTCACGTATGAACATGTCCTAAACAACAACATATATGTCTGTTATTGTTACGTATGAACATGTCCTATTAACATGTATGAACGTGTGTTATTGTCACGTATGAACATGTCCTATTAACATGTATGAACGTGTGTTATTGTCACGTATGAACATGTCCTAAACAACAACATAGATGTGTGTTATTGTCACGTATGAACATGTCTGTTATTGTCACGTATGAACATGTCCTTATTGTCACGTATGAACATGTCCTTATTGTCACGTATGAACATGTCCTTATTGTCACGTATGAACATGTCCTAAACAACAACATAGATGTCTGTTATTGTCACGTATGAACATGTCCTTATTGTCACGTATGAACATGTCCTTATTGTCACGTATGAACATGTCCTTATTGTCACGTATGAACATGTCCTTATTGTCACGTATGAACATGTCCTAAACAACAACATAGATGTCTGTTATTGTCACGTATGAACATGTCCTTATTGTCACGTATGAACATGTCCTTATTGTCACGTATGAACATGTCCTAAACAACAACATAGATGTGTGTTATTGTCACGTATGAACATGTCCTTATTGTCACGTATGAACATGTCCTTATTGTCACGTATGAACATGTCCTTATTGTCACGTATGAACATGTCCTTATTGTCACGTATGAACATGTCCTTATTGTCACGTATGAACATGTCCTAAACAACAACATAGATGTCTGTTATTGTCACGTATGAACATGTCCTTATTGTCACGTATGAACATGTCCTTATTGTCACGTATGAACATGTCCTTATTGTCACGTATGAACATGTCCTAAACAACAACATAGATGTCTGTTATTGTCACGTATGAACATGTCCTTATTGTCACGTATGAACATGTCCTTATTGTCACGTATGAACATGTCCTAAACAACAACATAGATGTCTGTTATTGTCACGTATGAACATGTCCTTATTGTCACGTATGAACATGTCCTAAACAACAACATATATGTCTGTTATTGTCACGTATGAACATGTCCTTATTGTCACGTATGAACATATCCTAAACAACAACATATATGTCTGTTATTGTCACGTATGAACATGTCCTTATTGTCACGTATGAACATGTCCTATTAACATGTATGAACGTGTGTTATTGTCACGTATGAACATGTCCTAAACAACAACATATATGTCTGTTATTGTCACGTATGAACATGTCCTTATTGTCACGTATGAACATATCCTAAACAACAACATATATGTCTGTTATTGTCACGTATGAACATGTCCTAAACAACAACATATATGTCTGTTATTGTTACGTATGAACATGTCCTATTAACATGTATGAACGTGTGTTATTGTCACGTATGAACATGTCCTATTAACATGTATGAACGTGTGTTATTGTCACGTATGAACATGTCCTAAACAACAACATAGATGTGTGTTATTGTCACGTATGAACATGTCTGTTATTGTCACGTATGAACATGTCCTTATTGTCACGTATGAACATGTCCTTATTGTCACGTATGAACATGTCCTTATTGTCACGTATGAACATGTCCTAAACAACAACATAGATGTCTGTTATTGTCACGTATGAACATGTCCTTATTGTCACGTATGAACATGTCCTTATTGTCACGTATGAACATGTCCTTATTGTCACGTATGAACATGTCCTTATTGTCACGTATGAACATGTCCTAAACAACAACATAGATGTCTGTTATTGTCACGTATGAACATGTCCTTATTGTCACGTATGAACATGTCCTTATTGTCACGTATGAACATGTCCTAAACAACAACATAGATGTGTGTTATTGTCACGTATGAACATGTCCTTATTGTCACGTATGAACATGTCCTTATTGTCACGTATGAACATGTCCTTATTGTCACGTATGAACATGTCCTTATTGTCACGTATGAACATGTCCTTATTGTCACGTATGAACATGTCCTAAACAACAACATAGATGTCTGTTATTGTCACGTATGAACATGTCCTTATTGTCACGTATGAACATGTCCTTATTGTCACGTATGAACATGTCCTTATTGTCACGTATGAACATGTCCTTATTGTCACGTATGAACATGTCCTAAACAACAACATAGATGTCTGTTATTGTCACGTATGAACATGTCCTTATTGTCACGTATGAACATGTCCTTATTGTCACGTATGAACATGTCCTAAACAACAACATAGATGTCTGTTATTGTCACGTATGAACATGTCCTTATTGTCACGTATGAACATGTCCTAAACAACAACATATATGTCTGTTATTGTCACGTATGAACATGTCCTTATTGTCACGTATGAACATATCCTAAACAACAACATATATGTCTGTTATTGTCACGTATGAACATGTCCTTATTGTCACGTATGAACATGTCCTATTAACATGTATGAACGTGTGTTATTGTCACGTATGAACATGTCCTAAACAACAACATATATGTCTGTTATTGTCACGTATGAACATGTCCTTATTGTCACGTATGAACATATCCTAAACAACAACATATATGTCTGTTATTGTCACGTATGAACATGTCCTAAACAACAACATATATGTCTGTTATTGTTACGTATGAACATGTCCTATTAACATGTATGAACGTGTGTTATTGTCACGTATGAACATGTCCTATTAACATGTATGAACGTGTGTTATTGTCACGTATGAACATGTCCTAAACAACAACATATATGTCTGTTATTGTCACGTATGAACATGTCCTTATTGTCACGTATGAACATATCCTAAACAACAACATATATGTCTGTTATTGTCACGTATGAACATGTCCTAAACAACAACATATATGCGTGTTATTGTTACGTATGAACATGTCCTATTAACATGTATGAACGTGTGTTATTGTCACGTATGAACATGTCCTATTAACATGTATGAACGTGTGTTATTGTCACGTATGAACATGTCCTATTAACATGTATGAACGTGTGTTATTGTCACGTATGAACATGTCCTATTAACATGTATGAACGTGTGTTATTGTCACGTATGAACATGTCCTATTAACATGTATGAACGTGTGTTATTGTCACGTATGAACATGTCCTATTAACATGTATGAACGTGTGTTATTGTCACGTATGAACATGTCCTATTAACATGTATGAACGTGTGTTATTGTCACGTATGAACATGTCCTATTAACATGTATGAACGTGTGTTATTGTCACGTATGAACATGTCCTATTAACATGTATGAACGTGTGTTATTGTCACGTATGAACATGTCCTATTAACATGTATGAACGTGTGTTATTGTCACGTATGAACATGTCCTATTAACATGTATGAACGTGTGTTATTGTCACGTATGAACATGTCTTATTAACATGTATGAATGTGTGTTATTGTCACGTATGAACATGTCCTATTAACATGTATGAATGTGTGTTATTGTCACGTATGAACATGTCTTATTAACATGTATGAACGTGTGTTATTGTCACGTATGAACATGTCCTATTAACATGTATGAACGTGTGTTATTGTCACGTATGAACATGTCCTATTAACATGTATGAACGTGTGTTATTGTCACGTATGAACATGTCCTATTAACATGTATGACGTGTGTTATTGTCACGTATGAACATGTCCTATTAACATGTATGAACGTGTGTTATTGTCACGTATGAACATGTCCTATTAACATGTATGAACGTGTGTTATTGTCACGTATGAACATGTCCTATTAACATGTATGAACGTGTGTTATTGTCACGTATGAACATGTCCTATTAACATGTATGAACGTGTGTTATTGTCACGTATGAACATGTCCTATTAACATGTATGAACGTGTGTTATTGTCACGTATGAACATGTCCTATTAACATGTATGAACGTGTGTTATTGTCACGTATGAACATGTCCTATTAACATGTATGAACGTGTGTTATTGTCACGTATGAACATGTCCTATTAACATGTATGAACGTGTGTTATTGTCACGTATGAACATGTCCTATTAACATGTATGAACGTGTGTTATTGTCACGTATGAACATGTCCTATTAACATGTATGACGTGTGTTATTGTCACGTATGAACATGTCCTATTAACATGTATGAACGTGTGTTATTGTCACGTATGAACATGTCCTATTAACATGTATGAACGTGTGTTATTGTCACGTATGAACATGTCCTATTAACATGTATGAACGTGTGTTATTGTCACGTATGAACATGTCCTATTAACATGTATGAACGTGTGTTATTGTCACGTATGAACATGTCCTATTAACATGTATGAACGTGTGTTATTGTCACGTATGAACATGTCCTATTAACATGTATGAACGTGTGTTATTGTCACGTATGAACATGTCCTATTAACATGTATGAACGTGTGTTATTGTCACGTATGAACATGTCCTATTAACATGTATGAACGTGTGTTATTGTCACGTATGAACATGTCCTATTAACATGTATGAACGTGTGTTATTGTCACGTATGAACATGTCCTATTAACATGTATGAACGTGTGTTATTGTCACGTATGAACATGTCCTATTAACATGTATGAACGTGTGTTATTGTCACGTATGAACATGTCCTATTAACATGTATGAACGTGTGTTATTGTCACGTATGAACATGTCCTATTAACATGTATGAACGTGTGTTATTGTCACGTATGAACATGTCCTATTAACATGTATGAACGTGTGTTATTGTCACGTATGAACATGTCCTATTAACATGTATGACGTGTGTTATTGTCACGTATGAACATGTCCTATTAACATGTATGAACGTGTGTTATTGTCACGTATGAACATGTCCTATTAACATGTATGAACGTGTGTTATTGTCACGTATGAACATGTCCTATTAACATGTATGAACGTGTGTTATTGTCACGTATGAACATGTCCTATTAACATGTATGAACGTGTGTTATTGTCACGTATGAACATGTCCTATTAACATGTATGAACGTGTGTTATTGTCACGTATGAACATGTCCTATTAACATGTATGAACGTGTGTTATTGTCACGTATGAACATGTCCTATTAACATGTATGAACGTGTGTTATTGTCACGTATGAACATGTCCTATTAACATGTATGAACGTGTGTTATTGTCACGTATGAACATGTCCTATTAACATGTATGAACGTGTGTTATTGTCACGTATGAACATGTCCTATTAACATGTATGAACGTGTGTTATTGTCACGTATGAACATGTCCTATTAACATGTATGAACGTGTGTTATTGTCACGTATGAACATGTCCTATTAACATGTATGAACGTGTGTTATTGTCACGTATGAACATGTCCTATTAACATGTATGAACGTGTGTTATTGTCACGTATGAACATGTCCTATTAACATGTATGAACGTGTGTTATTGTCACGTATGAACATGTCCTATTAACATGTATGAACGTGTGTTATTGTCACGTATGAACATGTCTTATTAACATGTATGAACGTGTTAACAAAAAAGTTGAATCTACAAAGTAGAAAAGCAGTGAAGTTGTGTAAATGTAAATAACAACAACTTAATAGACTGCAAAGACAAGATATTTCATGTTCACACTGAGAAACTTTGTTATTTTTGTAAATAATCATGAACTTAGAATTTAATGGCAGCAACACATTGCAAAAAAAAAATTTTTTTACCAGTGTGTTACATGGCCTTTCCTTTGAACAACACTCAGTAAAGGTTTGGGAACTGAAGTGGAATTCTTTCCCATTCTTGCTTGATGTACAGCTTAAGTTGTTCAACAGTCTCCCTTCTCATATTTTAGCTGCCACACATTTTCAATGTCTGGACTACAGGCAGGCCAGTCTAGTACCCACACTCTTTTACTATGAAGCCACCTTGTTGTAACACCTGGCTTGGCATTGTACAGCTGAAATAAGCAGGGGCGTCCATGAAAAAGACCTGTAGTTACTGACAGTGATTTTCTGAAGTGTTCCTGAGCACATGTGGTGATATCCTTTACACACTGATGTGAGGGATCCAAGGTGCGTAATATCATGGCTTACGTGCACTAATTGTTCCACATTCTCTGAACCTTTTGATGATATTACGGAGCGTAGATGTTGAAATCCCTAAATTCCTTGTTGAGAAATGTTGTTGTTCAACAATTTGCTCAGGCATTTGTTGACAAAGTGGTGACCCTTGACCTGTGACCCTTGACCTGTGACCCTCGCCCCATCCTTGTTTGTGAAGGACTGAGCATTTCATGGAAGCTGCCTTTATACCCAATCATGGCACCCACCTGTTCCCAATTAGCCTGTTCACCTGTGGGATGTTCCAAATAAGTCTTTGATGAGCATTCCTCAACTTTATCACTCTTTTTTGCCACTTGTGCCAGCTTTTTTGAAACATGTTGCAGGCATCAAATTCCAAATGAGCTAATATTTGCAAAAAATAACAAAGTTTCTCAGTGTGAACATGAAATATCTTGTCTTTGCAGTCTATTCCATTGAATAGAAGTTGAAAAGGATTTGTTGTATTCTCTTTTTATTTACCATTTACACAACTTCACTGCTGTTGGGGTTTGTACAGAAGAAAATCGATATATTGCCCAGGCCTAAAACAAACAAACCAACACATAAACAAACAAACAAAGAAACACATACTGTAAACAAACACATAAACAAACACATAAACAAACACATAAACAAACATAAACAAACACATAAACAAACACATAAACAAACACATAAACAAACACATAAACAAACATAAACAAACACATAAACAAACACATAAACAAACACATAAACAAACATAAACAAACACATAAACAAACACATAAACAAACATAAACAAACACATAAACAAACACATAAACAAACACATAAACAAACACATAAACAAACACATAAACAAACATAAACACACACATAAACACAGACATAAACAAACACATAAACAAACACATAAACAAACACATAAACACACACATAAACACACACATAAACAAACACATAAACAAACATAAACAAACACATAAACAAACACATAAACAAACACATAAACAAACACAAACAAACATAAACAAACACATAAACAAACACATAAACAAACACATAAACAAACACATAAACAAACACATAAACAAACATAAACAAACACATAAACAAACACATAAACAAACATAAACACACACATAAACACAGACATAAACAAACACATAAACTAACACATAAACAAACACATAAACAAACATAAACAAACACATAAACAAACACATAAACAAACACATAAACAAACATAAACAAACACATAAACAAACACATAAACAAACACATAAACACACATAAACAAACACATAAACAAACACATAAACAAACACATAAACACACACATAAACAAACACATAAACAAACACATAAACACACACATAAACAAACACATAAACACATAAACAAATATAAACAAACACACAAACAAACACTTTAACAAACCTGGTACTTGAACTCCATAAACGTTTGCTTCTTTGAGACAATCACAAAGTGTCAGAATGTCAGAAACTTCTGTTGTTGCAACATTTTCACCTTTCCACCTAAAACATATTCATCAACAACAACAACATACATACTGTTATTATCATTAGTACTATACTATTATTATCATTGTTACATAGTGATAATATCATGTTATTATCATTAGTACTACACTATTATTATCATTGTTACATAGTGATAATATCATCTTATTATCATTAGTACTACACTATTATTATCATTGTTACATAGTGATAATATCATGTTATTATCATTAGTACTACACTATTATTATCATTGTTACATAGTGATAATATCATCTTATTATCATTAGTACTACACTATTATTATCATTGTTACATAGTGATAATATCATCTTATTATCATTAGTACTACACTATTATTATCATTGTTACATAGTGATAATATCATCTTATTATCATTAGTACTACACTATTATTATCATTGTTACATAGTGATAATATCATCTTATTATCATTAGTACTACACTATTATTATCATTGTTACATAGTGATAATATCATCTTATTATCATTAGTACTACACTATTATTATCATTGTTACATAGTGATAATATCATGTTATTATCATTAGTATTACACTATTATTATCATTGTTACATAGTGATAATATCATGTTATTATCATTAGTACTACACTATTATTATCATTGTTACATAGTGATAATATCATCTTATTATCATTAGTACTACACTATTATTATCATTGTTACATAGTGATAATATCATCTTATTATCATTACTACTACAATATTATTATCATTGTTACATAGTGATAATATCATCTTATTATCATTAGTACTACACTATTATTATCATTGTTACATAGTGATAATATCATCTTATTATCATTAGTACTACACTATTATTATCATTGTTACATAGTGATAATATCATCTTATTATCATTAGTACTACACTATTATTATCATTGTTACATAGTGATAATATCATCTTATTATCATTAGTACTACACTATTATTATCATTGTTACATAGTGATAATATCATCTTATTATCATTAGTACTACAATATTATTATCATTGTTACATAGTGATAATATCATGTTATTATCATTAGTACTACACTATAATTATCATTGTTACATAGTGATAATATCATGTTATTATCATTAGTACTACACTATTATTATCATTGTTACAGAGTGATAATTTCATCTTATTATCATTAGTACTACACTATTATTATCATTGTTACATAGTGATAATATCATCTTATTATCATTAGTACTACACTATTATTATCATTGTTACATAGTGATAATATCATGTTATTATCATTAGTATTACACTATTATTATCATTGTTACATAGTGATAATATCATCTTATTATCATTAGTACTACACTGTTACAAAGTGATAATAACATGTAAACATGTATTATTTGATGACATCACTGTAGTTCTTTGCTTAGTCACACTACAAGTCTCTTTCTTTTGTTGACTAAAAGTGAAAACTAATAAGACTACTAATAAGAATACTACTACTACTACTACTACTACTATTAAGAAGTACTTGATGAATATGATTGCCAGGAAGTTGATGAATATAATGAGTACATAATAGTTGATGAATATAATGAGTACATAGTAGTTGATGAATATAATGAGTACATAATAGTTGATGAATATAATGAGTACATAGTAGTTGATGAATATAATGAGTACATAATAGTTGATGAATATAATGAGTACATAGTAGTTGATGAATATAATGAGTACATAATAGTTGATGAATATAATGAGTACATAGTAGTTGATGAATATAATGAGTACATAATAGTTGATGAATATAATGAGTACATAATAGTTGATGAATATAATGAGTACATAATAGTTGATGAATATAATGAGTACATAATAGTTGATGAATATAATGAGTACATAATAGTTGATGAATATAATGAGTACATAGTAGTTGATGAATATAATGAGTACATAATAGTTGATGAATATAATGAGTACATAGTAGTTGATGAATATAATGAGTACATAATAGTTGATGAATATAATGAGTACATAATAGTTGATGAATATAATGAGTACATAGTAGTTGATGAATATAATGAGTACATAATAGTTGATGAATATAATGAGTACATAGTAGTTGATGAATATAATGAGTACATAGTAGTTGATGAATATAATGAGTACATAGTAGTTGATGAATATAATGAGTACATAGTAGTTGATGAATATAATGAGTACATAATAGTTGATGAATATAATGAGTACATAATAGTTGATGAATATAATGAGTACATAGTAGTTGATGAATATAATGAGTACATAATAGTTGATGAATATAATGAGTACATAGTAGTTGATGAATATAATGAGTACATAATAGTTGATGAATATAATGAGTACATAGTAGTTGATGAATATAATGAGTACATAATAGTTGATGAATATAATGAGTACATAATAGTTGATGAATATAATGAGTACATAATAGTTGATGAATATAATGAGTACATAATAGTTGATGAATATAATGAGTACATAATAGTTGATGAATATAATGAGTACATAGTAGTTGATGAATATAATGAGTACATAATAGTTGATGAATATAATGAGTACATAGTAGTTGATGAATATAATGAGTACATAATAGTTGATGAATATAATGAGTACATAGTAGTTGATGAATATAATGAGTACATAATAGTTGATGAATATAATGAGTACATAATAGTTGATGAATATAATGAGTACATAATAGTTGATGAATATAATGAGTACATAATAGTTGATGAATATAATGAGTACATAATAGTTGATGAATATAATGAGTACATAGTAGTTGATGAATATAATGAGTACATAATAGTTGATGAATATAATGAGTACATAGTAGTTGATGAATATAATGAGTACATAATAGTTGATGAATATAATGAGTACATAGTAGTTGATGAATATAATGAGTACATAATAGTTGATGAATATAATGAGTACATAATAGTTGATGAATATAATGAGTACATAATAGTTGATGAATATAATGAGTACATAATAGTTGATGAATATAATGAGTACATAATAGTTGATGAATATAATGAGTACATAGTAGTTGATGAATATAATGAGTACATAATAGTTGATGAATATAATGAGTACATAATAGTTGATGAATATAATGAGTACATAATAGTTGATGAATATAATGAGTACATAGTAGTTGATGAATATAATGAGTACATAATAGTTGATGAATATAATGAGTACATAGTAGTTGATGAATATAATGAGTACATAGTAGTTGATGAATATAATGAGTACATAATAGTTGATGAATATAATGAGTACATAATAGTTGATGAATATAATGAGTACATAGTAGTTGATGAATATAATGAGTACATAATAGTTGATGAATATAATGAGTACATAGTAGTTGATGAATATAATGAGTACATAATAGTTGATGAATATAATGAGTACATAATAGTTGATGAATATAATGAGTACATAATAGTTGATGAATATAATGAGTACATAGTAGTTGATGAATATAATGAGTACATAATAGTTGATGAATATAATGAGTACATAGTAGTTGATGAATATAATGAGTACATAGTAGTTGATGAATATAATGAGTACATAATAGTTGATGAATATAATGAGTACATAGTAGTTGATGAATATAATGAGTACATAATAGTTGATGAATATAATGAGTACATAGTAGTTGATGAATATAATGAGTACATAGTAGTTGATGAATATAATGAGTACATAGTAGTTGATGAATATAATGAGTACATAATAGTTGATGAATATAATGAGTACGTAGTAGTTGATGAATATAATGAGTACATAGTAATTGATGAATATAATGAGTACATAATAGTTGATGAATATAATGAGTACATAGTAGTTGATGAATATAATGAGTACATAATAGTTGATGAATATAATGAGTACATAGTAGTTGATGAATATAATGAGTACATAGTAATTGATGAATATAATGAGTACATAATAGTTGATGAATATAATGAGTACATAATAGTTGATGAATATAATGAGTACATAATAGTTGATGAATATAATGAGTACATAATAGTTGATGAATATAATGAGTACATAATAGTTGATGAATATAATGAGTACATAGTAGTTGATGAATATAATGAGTACATAATAGTTGATGAATATAATGAGTACATAGTAGTTGATGAATATAATGAGTACATAGTAGTTGATGAATATAATGAGTACATAGTAGAGTACCTGAAGGTGTCACCAACACGGTCTTGAAAGTAGATGAAGTCTTCTTGGTCGATCATCATGAGGTCTCCACTGTTGAAGTAAACGTCTCCTTTCTTCAAGACATTGCGCACTTTTTTTTTCTCCGTCTGTTCTTCATTCTGCACGTAACCCACGAAAGGAGCTGTGTTTGTGATCTTGGACACCAGCAGGCCCGTCTCCCCTTTCACACACAATGTTGTAGCACGTTAGCACGCTAGCGTGTCAACAAATGAGCATGTTAGCCTGCTAGCACGTTAGCACGCTAGCGTGTCAACAAATGAGCATGTTAGCCTGCTAGCACGTTAGCACGCTAGCGTGTCAACAAATGAGCATGTTAGCCTGCTAGCACGTTAGCACGCTAGCGTGTCAACAAATGAGCATGCTAGCACGTTAGCATGGTTGTGAGGGTGAAGGTGTGTTGCTAACCTCTGGGTGCTAGAATGCAGAGACCATCAGAACCTCTCAAGGGTTCCTCCTTCTCAGGGTGGAACCTGATGAGACTGTAAGGAAACAACATCTGCACAGAGCACATGTCATCAAGCTGCTAGCTAGTTTTACCCTGTGCAGAGAGTGAACCCTCCCAATGTTGTTGTGTGTTTTACCCTGTGCAGAGAGTGAACCCTCCCAATGTTGTTGTGTGTTTTACCCTGTGCAGAGAGTGAACCCTCCCAATGTTGTTGTGTGTTTTACCCTGTGCAGAGAGTGAACCCTCCCAATGTTGTTGTGTGTTTTACCCTGTGCAGAGAGTGAACCCTCCCAATGTTGTTGTGTGTTTTACCCTGTGCAGAGAGTGAACCCTCCCGATGTTGTTGTGTGTTTTACCCTGTGCAGAGAGTGAACCCTCCCGATGTTGTGTGTTTTACCCTGTGCAGAGAGTGAACCCTCCCAATGTTGTTGTGTGTTTTACCCTGTGCAGAGAGTGAACCCTCCCGATGTTGTGTGTTTTACCCTGTGCAGAGAGTGAACCCTCCCAATGTTGTTGTGTGTTTTACCCTGTGCAGAGAGTGAACCCTCCCAATGTTGTTGTGTGTTTTACCCTGTGCAGAGAGTGAACCCTCCCGATGTTGTTGTGTGTTTTACCCTGTGCAGAGAGTGAACCCTCCCAATGTTGTTGTGTGTTTTACCCTGTGCAGAGAGTGAACCCTCCCAATGTTGTTGTGTGTTTTACCCTGTGCAGAGAGTGAACCCTCCCAATGTTGTTGTGTGTTTTACCCTGTGCAGAGAGTGAACCCTCCCGATGTTGTGTGTTTTACCCTGTGCAGAGAGTGAACCCTCCCGATGTTGTTGTGTGTTTTACCCTGTGCAGAGAGTGAACCCTCCCAATGTTGTTGTGTGTTTTACCCTGTGCAGAGTGAACTCTCCCAATGTTGTTGTGTGTTTTACCCTGTGCAGAGAGTGAACCCTCCTAATGTTGTTGTGTGTTTTACCCTGTGCAGAGTGAACTCTCCCAATGTTGTTGTGTGTTTTACCCTGTGCAGAGAGTGAACCCTCCCAATGTTGTTGTGTGTTTTACCCTGTGCAGAGAGTGAACCCTCCCAATGTTGTTGTGTGTTTTACCCTGTGCAGAGAGTGAACCCTCCCGATGTTGTTGTGTGTTTTACCCTGTGCAGAGTGAACTCTCCCAATGTTGTTGTGTGTTTTACCCTGTGCAGAGAGTGAACCCTCCCGATGTTGTTGTGTGTTTTACCCTGTGCAGAGAGTGAACCCTCCTAATGTTGTTGTGTGTTTTACCCTGTGCAGAGTGAACTCTCCCAATGTTGTTGTGTGTTTTACCCTGTGCAGAGAGTGAACCCTCCCAATGTTGTTGTGTGTTTTACCCTGTGCAGAGAGTGAACCCTCCCGATGTTGTTGTGTGTTTTACCCTGTGCAGAGAGTGAACCCTCCCAATGTTGTTGTGTGTTTTACCCTGTGCAGAGAGTGAACCCTCCCAATGTTGTTGTGTGTTTTACCCTGTGCAGAGAGTGAACCCTCCCGATGTTGTTGTGTGTTTTACCCTGTGCAGAGAGTGAACCCTCCCAATGTTGTTGTGTGTTTTACCCTGTGCAGAGAGTGAACCCTCCCAATGTTGTTGTGTGTTTTACCCTGTGCAGAGAGTGAACCCTCCCAATGTTGTTGTGTGTTTTACCCTGTGCAGAGAGTGAACCCTCCCGATGTTGTGTGTTTTACCCTGTGCAGAGAGTGAACCCTCCCGATGTTGTTGTGTGTTTTACCCTGTGCAGAGAGTGAACCCTCCCAATGTTGTTGTGTGTTTTACCCTGTGCAGAGTGAACTCTCCCAATGTTGTTGTGTGTTTTACCCTGTGCAGAGAGTGAACCCTCCTAATGTTGTTGTGTGTTTTACCCTGTGCAGAGTGAACTCTCCCAATGTTGTTGTGTGTTTTACCCTGTGCAGAGAGTGAACCCTCCCAATGTTGTTGTGTGTTTTACCCTGTGCAGAGAGTGAACCCTCCCAATGTTGTTGTGTGTTTTACCCTGTGCAGAGAGTGAACCCTCCCGATGTTGTTGTGTGTTTTACCCTGTGCAGAGTGAACTCTCCCAATGTTGTTGTGTGTTTTACCCTGTGCAGAGAGTGAACCCTCCCGATGTTGTTGTGTGTTTTACCCTGTGCAGAGAGTGAACCCTCCTAATGTTGTTGTGTGTTTTACCCTGTGCAGAGTGAACTCTCCCAATGTTGTTGTGTGTTTTACCCTGTGCAGAGAGTGAACCCTCCCAATGTTGTTGTGTGTTTTACCCTGTGCAGAGAGTGAACCCTCCCGATGTTGTTGTGTGTTTTACCCTGTGCAGAGAGTGAACCCTCCCGATGTTGTTGTGTGTTTTACCCTGTGCAGAGAGTGAACCCTCCCAATGTTGTTGTGTGTTTTACCCTGTGCAGAGAGTGAACCCTCCCGATGTTGTTGTGTGTTTTACCCTGTGCAGAGAGTGAACCCTCCCAATGTTGTTGTGTGTTTTACCCTGTGCAGAGAGTGAACCCTCCCAATGTTGTTGTGTGTTTTACCCTGTGCAGAGAGTGAATCCTCCCAATGTTGTGTGTTTTACCCTGTGCAGAGAGTGAACCCTCCCAATGTTGTTGTGTGTTTTACCCTGTGCAGAAAGTGAACCCTCCCAATGTTGTTGTGTGTTTTACCCTGTGCAGAAAGTGAACCCTCCCAATGTTGTTGTGTGTTTTACCCTGTGCAGAGAGTGAACCCTCCCAATGTTGTTGTGTGTTTTACCCTGTGCAGAAAGTGAACCCTCCCAATGTTGTTGTGTGTTTTACCCTGTGCAGAAAGTGAACCCTCCCAATGGCTCCTATCTTGCCGGCGTAGTTGATGAAGCCGATGTTCCCCTCGGTGGAAGCGTAGAACTCTTTGATGTGAATATCTCCAAAGCGCTTGAGAAATTCTCGCCATATTTCTGCTCGGACGCCATTCCCAATAGCGAGACGGACTTTGTGCTGCCGGTCGTCTTCTCTCTGCGGACAAGACAGGACTGGGACCAGGTTCACAAAGTCTGATGAAGGTATGCCAAGGGGTACGTGAGATTTTTTTTAAATATTCTAAAAATAGCAACAATTCAAAAATCCTTTATAAATATATTTATTGAATTATACTTCAACAAAATATGAATGTAAGTTCATAAACTGAACATCAAATCAAGTAGACTATACCATTCATTACCATAAAGCCACACTTTCCCCCATGCCATGATGGTGTGACCCTACCTGCCATGATGGTGTGACCCTACCTGCCATGATGGTGTGACCCTACCTGCCATGATGGTGTGACCCTACCTGCCATGATGGTGTGACCCTACCTGCCATGATGGGGTGACCCTACCTGCCATGATGGTGTGACCCTACCTGCCATGATGGTGTGACCCTACCTGCCATGATGGTGTGACCCTACCTGCCATGATGGTCTGACCCTACCTGCCATGATGGTGTGACCCTACCTGCCATGATGGTCTGACCCTACCTGCCATGATGGTGTGACCCTACCTGCCATGATGGTCTGACCCTACCTGCCATGATGGTGTGACCCTACCTGCCATGATGGTGTGACCCTACCTGCCATGATGGTGTGACCCTACCTGCCATGATGGTGTGACCCTACCTGCCATGATGGGGTGACCCTACCTGCCATGATGGTGTGACCCTACCTGCCATGATGGTGTGACCCTACCTGCCATGATGGTGTGACCCTACCTGCCATGATGGTCTGACCCTACCTGCCATGATGGTCTGACCCTACCTGCCATGATGGTGTGACCCTATCTGCCATGATGGTGTGACCCTACCTGCCATGATGGTGTGACCCTATCTGCCATGATGGTGTGACCCTACCTGCCATGATGGTCTGACCCTACCTGCCATGATGGTGTGACCCTATCTGCCATGATGGTGTGACCCTACCTGCCATGATGGTGTGACCCTACCTGCCATGATGGTGTGACCCTACCTGCCATGATGGTGTGACCCTACCTGCCATGATGGTCTGACCCTACCTGCCATGATGGTGTGACCCTACCTGCCATGATGGTGTGACCCTACCTGCCATGATGGTCTGACCCTACCTGCCATGATGGTCTGACCCTACCTGCCATGATGGTGTGACCCTACCTGCCATGATGGTGTGACCCTACCTGCCATGATGGTGTGACCCTACCTGCCATGATGGTGTGACCCTACCTGCCATGATGGTGTGACCCTACCTGCCATGATGGTCTGACCCTACCTGCCATGATGGTCTGACCCTACCTGCCATGATGGTGTGACCCTACCTGCTATGATGGTGTGACCCTATCTGCCATGATGGTCTGACCCTACCTGCCATGATGGTGTGACCCTACCTGCTATGATGGTGTGACCCTATCTGCCATGATGGTCTGACCCTACCTGCCATGATGGTGTGACCCTACCTGCCATGATGGTCTGACCCTACCTGCCATGATGGTGTGACCCTACCTGCCATGATGGTCTGACCCTACCTGGCGGTGCCACACGGCACCAACTGTCAATCAACTATGGATGTAGAGAACAATGGAGGCTTGGTTAAAGCGTAGCAGTAATGCAGCTGAAAACAAAGAAGAACATGTGCCAAAGAAGAACATGTGCCAAAGAAGAACATGTGCCAAAGAAGAACATGTGCCAAAAAAGAACATGTGCCAAAGAAGAACATGTGCCAAAGAAGAACATGTGCCAAAGAAGGCCAAACCAGAGCCGGCAAAATTCAGACAGTATCCAGAAGAATATGTGTTAATGGGATTTACAGCTTGCAGTTGTAACCCCCCAAGGCATTGTGTTATTTCTGTGTTAGCTAACAGCGACATGAAGCCCGCACATCTTCAGCGGCATGAAGCCCGCACATCTTCAGCGGCATGAAGCCCGCACATCTTCAGCGGCATGAAGCCCGCACATCTTCAGCGGCATGAAGCCCGCACATCTTCAGCGGCATGAAGCCCGCACATCTTCAGCGGCATGAAGCCCGCACATCTTCAGCGGCATGAAGCCCGCACATCTTCAGCGGCATGAAGCCCGCACATCTTCAGCGGCATGAAGCCCGCACATCTTCAGCGGCATGAAGCCCGCACATCTTCAGCGGCATGAAGCCCGCACATCTTCAGCGGCATGAAGCCCGCACATCTTCAGCGGCATGAAGCCCGCACATCTTCAGCGGCATGAAGCCCGCACATCTTCAGCGGCATGAAGCCCGCACATCTTCAGCGGCATGAAGCCCGCACATCTTCAGCGGCATGAAGCCCGCACATCTTCAGCGGCATGAAGCCCGCACATCTTCAGCGGCATGAAGCCCGCACATCTTCAGCGGCATGAAGCCCGCACATCTTCAGCGGCATGAAGCCCGCACATCTTCAGCGGCATGAAGCCCGCACATCTTCAGCGGCATGAAGCCCGCACATCTTCAGCGGCATGAAGCCCGCACATCTTCAGCGGCATGAAGCCCGCACATCTTCAGCGGCATGAAGCCCGCACATCTTCAGCAGCATGAAGCCCGCACATCTTCAGCGGCATGAAGCCCGCACATCTTCAGCGGCATGAAGCCCGCACATCTTCAGCGGCATGAAGCCCGCACATCTTCAGCGGCATGAAGCCCGCACATCTTCAGCGGCATGAAGCCCGCACATCTTCAGCGGCATGAAGCCCGCACATCTTCAGCGGCATGAAGCCCGCACATCTTCAGCAGCATGAAGCCCGCACATCTTCAGCAGCATGAAGCCCGCACATCTTCAGCAGCATGAAGCCCGCACATCTTCAGCAGCATGAAGCCCGCACATCTTCAGCAGCATGAAGCCCGCACATCTTCAGCGGCATGAAGCCCGCACATCTTCAGCAGCATGAAGCCCGCACATCTTCAGCAGCATGAAGCCCGCACATCTTCAGCAGCATGAAGCCCGCACATCTTCAGCGGCATGAAGCCCGCACATCTTCAGCAGCATGAAGCCCGCACATCTTCAGCGGCATGAAGCCCGCACATCTTCAGCGGCATGAAGCCCGCACATCTTCAGCGGCATGAAGCCCGCACATCTTCAGCAGCATGAAGCCCGCACATCTTCAGCAGCATGAAGCCTGCACATCTTCAGCAGCATGAAGCCCGCACATCTTCAGCAGCATGAAGCCCGCACATCTTCAGCAGCATGAAGCCCGCACATCTTCAGCAGCATGAAGCCCGCACATCTTCAGCGACATGAAGCCCGCACATCTTCAGCGGCATGAAGCCCGCACATCTTCAGCGGCATGAAGCCCGCACATCTTCAGCGACATGAAGCCCGCACATCTTCAGCGGCATGAAGCCCGCACATCTTCAGCGGCATGAAGCCCGCACATCTTCAGCAGCATGAAGCCCGCACATCTTCAGCAGCATGAAGCCCGCACATCTTCAGCAGCATGAAGCCCGCACATCTTCAGCAGCATGAAGCCCGCACATCTTCAGCGGCATGAAGCCCGCACATCTTCAGCGGCATGAAGCCCGCACATCTTCAGCGGCATGAAGCCCGCACATCTTCAGCAGCATGAAGCCCGCACATCTTCAGCAGCATCTCCGCACAAAACACGCTTGCCATGTCGGTAAGACAGCTGATCTTTTGAAGAGGAGACTAAATGAATGGAGGTCATGTGAAGACACGATGCGGACAACATCAGCCAAAGTCCTGGAGGCTTCTCACGCCGTGTCTTTGTTCTGTAGCAGCATCATGTTCTGTAGCAGCATC
Organism: Entelurus aequoreus; assembly: GCF_033978785.1. Lineage (NCBI taxonomy): Eukaryota > Metazoa > Chordata > Actinopteri > Syngnathiformes > Syngnathidae > Entelurus > Entelurus aequoreus. Next base: position 90,199,909 of record NC_084732.1, read on the forward strand.
ATGTTCTGTAGCAGCATCATGTTCTGTAGCAGCATCATGTTCTGTAGCAGCATCATGTTCTGTAGCAGCATCATGTTCTGTAGCAGCATCATGTTCTGTAGCAGCATCATGTTGTGTAGCAGCATCATGTTCTGTAGCAGCATCATGTTCTGTAGCAGCATCATGTTGTGTAGCAGCATCATGTTCTGTAGCAGCATCATGTTCTGTAGCAGCATCATGTTCTGTAGCAGCATCATGTTCTGTAGCAGCATCATGTTCTGTAGCAGCATCATGTTCTGTAGCAGCATCATGTTCTGTAGCAGCATCATGTTGTGTAGCAGCATCATGTTCTGTAGCAGCATCATGTTCTGTAGCAGCATCATGTTCTGTAGCAGCATCATGTTGTGTAGCAGCATCATGTTCTGTAGCAGCATCATGTTCTGTAGCAGCATCATGTTGTGTAGCAGCATCATGTTCTGTAGCAGCATCATGTTCTGTAGCAGCATCATGTTGTGTAGCAGCATCATGTTCTGTAGCAGCATCATGTTGTGTAGCAGCATCATGTTGTGTAGCAGCATCATGTTGTGTAGCAGCATCATGTTGTGTAGCAGCATCTGCACAATGTCAATGACGGCCAGCGTGAGAGGACTGATTGTCCGCGCTAAAAAAGAGGTGAAGTGGACTCACTGTGTCATCCACAGGGAGGCGATGGCGTCCAGGAAAATGAGTCGTGTGCTTCATGACGTTTTAAACGACAGCGTCAAAGTCATCAACTTTATAAAGTCAAGACCACTTCATTCACGTCTGTGAAAATATGAGAGCTGAACACACACAACTGCTGCTGCACACGCAACTGCTGCTGCACACGCAACTGCTGCTGCTGCACACACAACTGCTGCTGCACACACAACTGCTGCTGCTGCACACACAACTGCTGCTGCACACACAACTGCTGCTGCACACGCAACTGCTGCTGCTGCACACACAACTGCTGCTGCTGCACATGCAACTGCTGCTGCACACGCAACTGCTGCTGCTGCACACACAACTGCTGCTGCACACACAACTGCTGCTGCTGCACACACAACTGCTGCTGCACACACAACTGCTGCTGCTGCACACACAACTGCTGCTGCACACACAACTGCTGCTGCACACACAACTGCTGCTGCTGCACACACAACTGCTGCTGCACACACAACTGCTGCTGCACACACAACTGCTGCTGCACACACACAAGTGCGCTGGCTCTCCCGAGGGAAAATACATTCCGAGGTACACACCTTTCTGATGGAGCACCATTCCCCCCACGCCAGGACACGGACTGCCTTGCTAAGTTGTGTTATGTGGCAGATGTTTCTGGCCAACTGAATATGTCCCTACAGGACAAGAACACCAACATTTTAAACAAGGTGGGTGCTTTTCAGAAGAAAGCTAAGCTGTGGAAAACAACTTGTGCTCAGGGAAATGTCACCTCAGGTGGATGACTTTCTCCCACATGAGGGTGTGGACGGAGCTCCAGTCAAGTCAGTCATCATGGCTCCTTTGACTAACTTCATTCAAGATTTTCATGACTACTTTCCTGACATGGAGGACAAATCTGCACAGCTGGATTGGCTGAGAAATCACTTTCTATTGTCTGAAGCTAGCAGAAGCAAGCTAGCTGTCACTTATCAGGAACAACTTGTGGAAGTGTCATCTGACCGTGGCTTCCAGATGAAGTGTTACACCTCCACACTCCACGATGGATCTCTATCACAATCACTTTAGCTTGATCATTACTTCTGTGTACACATCTTTATTTACAATTGAATCACTTTTTGTTTTTTCAACAAGTTTTTAGTTGTTTTTATATCTTTTTTTCCAAATAGTTCAAGAAAGACCACAACAAATGAGCACTTTTATACAATTGAATAAATCACAAACTGATGACATAGTGCTGTATTTGACTTCTTTATCTCTTTTTTTCAACCAAAAATGCTTTGCTCTGATTAGGAGTACTTGAATTAAACAAATGTTCACATCACTGAAAAAAGGTTGAGAACTACTGACACTGATACTGACACTGATACTGACACTGATACTGACGACTACAACCTGATATTGAAGCATTTCTATTTTGGTCAACTTGCTGTGATGCATTGTGGGAAAGTGACCATTTGGAAACTCATCTCCAACTTTTTCTGGGAAAGACTGCATGATCCACACACTATCCTGCGTGTGTGTGTGTGTGTGTGTGTGTGTGTGTGTGTGTGTGTGTGTGTGTGTGTGTGTGCGTGCGTGCGTGCGTGCGTGCGTGCGTGCGTGCGTGCGTGCGTGCGTGCGTGCGTGCGTGCGTGCGTGCGTGCGTGCGTGCGTGCGTGCGTGCGTGCGTGCGTGCGTGCGTGCGTGCGTGCGTGCGTGCGTGCGTGTGTGTTTGCAGTCATTGGATCCCACAGGGTGGTAAAAACAGGTGTGTGTGGGCATGTGTGTGTGCGTGTGTGCGTGTGTGTGTGAGACATAAAGAAGGAAAAGTATCTTCCATATGAGGAGGTGTGAACAAGTGATGACATAAATCATGGTCCCAATAACATTGCATCTAATAGAGAGCCAAATACTAGAGTCCGTGAACATTGCTCCAAAGTCAGGATTGTTTTGTTGATTGAATGTGCATACAAAAGTAAAGATTGACAGGTGCAGAGGCAGCAATATATGATCAAACAAGATGGCAGCTAAAGAAGGACTTATCTATTCATCAACAGCTGATCTTAGGACTTGTGGTGCTGACGTAAGACAACCCACATGTGATGTAAGACAACCATAGGTGATGTAAGACAACCCACATGTGATGTAAGACAACCCACATGTGATGTAAGACAACCCACATGTGATGTAAGACAACCCACATGTGACGTAAGACAACCCACATGTGACGTAAGACAACCCACATGTGACGTAAGACAACCCACATGTGACGTAAGACAACCCACATGTGATGTAAGACAACCCACATGTGATGTAAGACAACCCACATGTGACGTAAGACAACCCACATGTGACGTAAGACAACCCACATGTGATGTAAGACAACCCACATGTGATGTAAGACAACCCACATGTGATGTAAGACAACCCACATGTGATGTAAGACAACCCACATGTGATGTAAGACAACCCACATGTGATGTAAGATAACCCACATGTGATGTAAGACAACTCACATGTGATGTAAGACAACCCACATCTGATGTAAGACAACCCACATGTGATGTAAGACAACCCACATGTGATGTAAGATAACCCACATCTGATGTAAGACAACCCACATGTGATGTAAGACAACCCACATGTGATGTAAGATAACCCACATTTGATGTAAGATAACCCACATGTGATGTAAGACAACTCACATGTGATGTAAGACAACCCACATCTGATGTAAGACAACCCACATGTGATGTAAGACAACCCACATGTGATGTAAGATAACCCACATGTGATGTAAGACAACTCACATGTGATGTAAGACAACCCACATCTGATGTAAGACAACCCACATCTGATGTAAGACAACCCATATGTGATGTAAGACAACCCACATGTGATGTAAGATAACCCACATGTGATGTAAGACAACTCACATGTGATGTAAGACAACCCACATCTGATGTAAGACAACCCACATGTGATGTAAGACAACCCACATGTGACGTAAGACAACCCACATGTGATGTAAGACAACCCACATGTGACGTAAGACAACCCACATGTGATGTAAGACAACCCACATGTGATGTAAGACAACCCACATGTGATGTAAGACAACCCACATGTGATGTAAGACAACCCACATGTGATGTAAGACAACCCACATGTGATGTAAGACAACCCATATGTGATGTAAGACAACCCACATGTGATGTAAGACAACCCACATGTGATGTAAGACTACCCACATGTGATGTAAGACAACCCATATGTGATGTAAGACAACCCACATGTGATGTAAGACAACTCACATGTGATGTAAGACAACCCACATGTGATGTAAGACAACCCACATGTGATGTAAGACAACCCATATGTGATGTAAGACAACCCACATGTGATGTAAGACAACCCACATGTGATGTAAGACTACCCACATGTGATGTAAGACAACCCATATGTGATGTAAGACAACCCACATGTGATGTAAGACAACCCACATGTGATGTAAGACAACCCACATGTGATGTAAGACAACGTGATGTAAGACAACCCATATGTGATGTAAGACAACCCACATGTGATGTAAGACAACCCACATGTGATGTAAGACAACCCACATGTGATGTAAGACTACCCACATGTGATGTAAGACAACCCATATGTGATGTAAGACAACCCACATGTGATGTAAGACAACCCATATGTGATGTAAGACAACCCACATGTGATGTAAGACAACTCACATGTGATGTAAGACAACCCACATGTGATGTAAGACAACCCACATGTGATGTAAGACAACCCACATGTGATGTAAGACAACGTGATGTACGACAACCCACATGTGACGTAAGACAACCCACATGTGACGTAAGACAACCCACATGTGATGTAAGACAACCCACATGTGATGTAAGACAACCCACATGTGATGTAAGACAACCCACATGTGATGTAAGACAACCCACATGTGATGTAAGATAACCCACATGTGATGTAAGACAACCCACATGTGATGTAAGACAACCCACATGTGATGTAAGACAACCCACATGTGATGTAAGACAACCCACATGTGATGTAAGACAACCCACATGTGATGTAAGACAACCCACATGTGATGTAAGACAACCCACATGTGATGTAAGACAACCCACATGTGATGTAAGACAACCCACATGTGATGTAAGACAACCCACATGTGATGTAAGACAACCCACATGTGATGTAAGACAACCCACATGTGATGTAAGACAACCCACATGTGAGCATAGGATGAATGCTACTAAGACTATGGTGGCCATTAACTGTTAGCTTCTACAGCTGGGTTGTCCAAAGTGCGGCACAGGGGCCATCTGTGGCCCCTGACTCCTTTGTCATCTGTCGTCCCTGACTCCTTTGTCATCTGTGGTCCCTGACTCCTTTGTCATCTGTGGTCCCTGACTCCTTTGTCATCTGTGGCCCCTGACTCCTTTGTCATCTGTGGCCCCTGACTCCTTTGTCATCTGTGGCCCCTGACTCCTTTGTCATCTGTGGCCCCTGACTCCTTTGTCATCTGTGGCCCCTGACTCCTTTGTCATCTGTGGTCCCTGACTCCTTTGTCATCTGTGGTCCCTGACTCCTTTGTCATCTGTGGTCCCTGACTCCTTTGTCATCTGTGGCCCCTGACTCCTTTGTCATCTGTGGCCCCTGACTCCTTTGTCATCTGTGGCCCCTGACTCCTTTGTCATCTGTGGTCCCTGACTCCTTTGTCATCTGTGGTCCCTGACTCCTTTGTCATCTGTGGTCCCTGACTCCTTTGTCATCTGTGGTCCCTGACTCCTTTGTCATCTGTGGTCCCTGACTCCTTTGTCATCTGTGGTCCCTGACTCCTTTGTCATCTGTGGCCCCTGACTCCTTTGTCATCTGTGGCCCCTGACTCCTTTGTCATCTGTGGCCCCTGACTCCTTTGTCACCTGTGGTCCCTGACTCCTTTGTCATCTGTGGCCCCTGACTCCTTTGTCATCTGTGGTCCCTGACTCCTTTGTCATCTGTGGCCCCTGACTCCTTTGTCATCTGTGGCCCCTGACTCCTTTGTCATCTGTGGCCCCTGACTCCTTTGTCATCTGTGGCCCCTGACTCCTTTGTCATCTGTGGCCCCTGACTCCTTTGTCATCGGCCTTAAGCACATTACAAAAAAACCCCATAGAGAATGTCTCATTTGTGGTGACATCTATCAACATGAGGGTGGTCCCAAAAAGGGGGGATTTTTTCACATTGGCTGTGTGTCGCTTTTAAAAGTGCTCCCCCTCTGGTCAACATATGAAATAACAAGTGTATGTAAGAAATTGAAATGCGCCCCCTTTGGCCAACATTAATTAGACAAACTAAAATAAATATGTATATAGAGACATACTGTAATAACTTGAAGTAAATAATGGAGATTAAAAACCAATTACAAAAAAATAAATAAATAAAATAAAACATTTAACTAAAAGCTTACCTTTTCTATATTTGCATAGTTTGTATATATTATTGTTGTAAATATACTTCTTTATATGTGCATGCTATGTATATATTATTAATGTTGTAAATATACTTCTTTATATGTGCATGGTATGTATATATTATTAATGTTGTAAATATACTTCTTTATATGTGCATAGTATGTATATATTATTAATGTTGTAAATATACTTCTTTATATGTGCATAGTATGTATATATTATTAATGTTGTAAATATACTTCTTTATATGTGCATAGTATGTATATATTATTAATGTTGTAAATATACTTCTTTATATGTGCATAGTATGTGTATATTATTAATGTTGTAAATATACTTCTTTATATGTGCATGGTATGTATATATTATTAATGTTGTAAATATACTTCTTTATATGTGCATAGTATGTATATATTATTAATGTTGTAAATATACTTCTTTATATGTGCATAGTATGTATATATTATTAATGTTGTAAATATACTTCTTTATATGTGCATAGTATGTATATATTATTAATGTTGTAAATATACTTCTTTATATGTGCATAGTATGTATATATTATTAATGTTGTAAATATACTTCTTTATATGTGCATAGTATGTATATATTATTAATGTTGTAAATATACTTCTTTATATGTGCATAGTATGTATACATTATTAATGTTGTAAATATACTTCTTTATATGTGCATAGTATGTATACATTATTAATGTTGTAAATATACTTCTTTATATGTGCATAGTATGTATATATTATTAATGTTGTAAATACATTTCTTTATACATCTAGAAAGGCTGGTCCTAAAGAGGGAGGCATTTTTCTCAAGAAGGTAACAAATACAAGAATGTGTGTGTGTGTGTGTGTGTGTGTGTGTGTGTGTGTGTGTGTGTGTGTGTGTGTGTGTGTGTGTGTGTGTGTGTGTGTGTGTGTGTGTGTGTGTGTGTGTGTGTGTGTACCTGAGGTGTGTTACACAGGTAGCGCATGACCTCCCCTATGTACTGCATCACAGTCACGTTGTACTTCCTGCAGTCGTCCCAGAAGTGAGAGGATGAAAACTTCCTCTTCAGGACGATTGTAGATCCTAAAATATAATAAAATATGATTTAATTCATCATGAACTTGTAAATACTTTGAATATTATATTGTAGTATTACTATTTATAGTTGGTCAAAGTATATTATGAATAGTTTGTATATCAAGTAGTAGTATTACATATATATATATATATATATATATATATACATATATATATATATATATATATATATATATATATATATATATATATACATATATATATATATATATATATATATATACACATACATACATACATACATACATACATATATATATATATATATATACACATACAGTATATATATATATATATATATATATATATATATATATATATACAAATACAGTATATATATATATATATATATATATATATATATATATATATATATATATATATATATATATATATATAGTTCAAGCCTCAGAAGTCAAGGAGCCTCTCAATGCGAAAGGGGAAGAGAAAGGACAGAGTCACCTTCACCATCAGCGGAGGAGACATCCCACGCATCGTGGATCAGCCCATCCGAAGCCTGGGAAGACTCTATACACCTGGTCTATACACCTGGTCTATACACCTGGTCTATACACCTGGTCTATACACCTGGTCTCTCAGACAAGGACATGGGAAAAATCATCCTCCAGCAGCTTTCAGAGGGCCTGTCCAAGATGGATGCAAGCCAGCTACCTGGGAAGTACAAGGTGTGGTGTCACCACTTCACCCTGTACCCAAGGATGATGTGGCCTCTGAAGCTGTGCGAAGTCACGTCATCAGCCGTAAGCCGGGTGGAAGCAAAAGCCAACTCTTTCATCCGAAAATGGCTTGGCCTGCCACGGTGCTTCTCAGCTGCTGGCCTGTATGGCTGGAACTCACTCCAGCTACTATCTGGCTGGAAGTCACTCCAGCTACTATCTGGCTGGAAGTCACTCCAGCTACTATCTGGCTGGAAGTCACTCCAGCTACTATCTGGCTGGAACTCACTCCAGCTACTATCTGGCTGGAAGTCACTCCAGCTACTATCTGGCTGGAACTCACTCCAGCTACTATTCTGGTTGGAACTCACTCCAGCTACTATTCTGGTTGGAACTCACTCCAGCTACTATTCGGCTGGAACTCACTCCAGCTACTATCTGGTTGGAACTCACTCCAGCTACTATCTGGCTGGAACTCACTCCAGCTACTATCTGGCTGGAAGTCACTCCAGCTACTATCTGGCTGGAACTCACTCCAGCTACTATCTGGCTGGAACTCACTCCAGCTACTATCTGGCTGGAACTCACTCCAGCTACTATCTGGCTGGAACTCACTCCAGCTACTATCTGGCTGGAACTCACTCCAGCTACTATTCTGGTTGGAACTCACTCCAGCTACTATCTGGCTGGAAGTCACTCCAGCTACTATCTGGCTGGAACTCACTCCAGCTACTATCTGGCTGGAACTCACTCCAGCTACTATCTGGCTGGAACTCACTCCAGCTACTATCTGGCTGGAAGTCACTCCAGCTACTATCTGGTTGGAACTCACTCCAGCTACTATCTGGCTGGAACTCACTCCAGCTACTATTCTGGTTGGAACTCACTCCAGCTACTCCACTACGTATCTGGGCTGGAACTCACTCCAGCTACTATCTGGTTGGAACTCACTCCAGCTACTATCTGGCTGGAACTCACTCCAGCTACTATTCTGGTTGGAACTCACTCCAGCTACTATCTGGTTGGAACTCACTCCAGCTGACTATCTGGCTGGAAGTCACTCCAGCTACTATCTGGTTGGAACTCACTCCAGCTACTATTCTGGCTGGAACTCACTCCAGCTACTATCTGGCTGGAACTCACTCAGCTACTATTCCTGGTTGGAACTCACTCAGCTACTATTCGGCTGAAGTCACTCCAGCTACTATCTGGCTGGAAGTCACTCCAGCTACTATCTGGCTGGAACTCACTCCAGCTACTATTCTGGTTGGAACTCACTCCAGCTACTATCTGGCTGGAAGTCACTCCAGCTACTATCTGGCTGGAAGTCACTCCAGCTACTATCTGGCTGGAAGTCACTCCAGCTACTATCTGGCTGGAAGTCACTCCAGCTACTATCTGGCTGGAAGTCACTCCAGCTACTATTCTGGTTGGAACTCACTCCAGCTACTATCTGGCTGGAAGCTCACTCCAGCTACTATCTGGCTGGAAGTCACTCCAGCTACTATCTGGCTGGAACTCACTCCAGCTACTATCTGGTTGAACTCACTCAGCTACTATCTGGCTGGAATCTCACTCCAGCTACTATCTGGCTGGAACTCACTCCAGCTACTATTCTGGTTGGAACTCACTCCAGCTACTATCTGGCTGGAACTCACTCCAGCTACTATCTGGCTGGAACTCACTCCAGCTACTATTCTGGTTGGAAACTCACTCCAGCTACTATCTGGCTGGAACTCACTCCAGCTACTATCTGGCTGGAACTCACCTCCAGCTACTATTTCTGGGCTGGAAGTCACTCCAGCTACTATCTGGCTGGAACTCACTCCAGCTAC
>NC_084732.1:90214676-90227176 GCF_033978785.1 Entelurus aequoreus
TGTGTAAATACAGTTAACATACCTGTAGTTCCAGATGTGTAAATACAGTTAACATACCTGTAGTTCCAGATGTGTAAATACAGTTAACATACCTGTAGTTCCAGATGTGTAAATACAGTTAACATACCTGTAGTTCCAGATGTGTAAATACATTGAACATACCTGTAGTTCCAGATGTGTAAATACATTGAACATACCTGTAGTTCCAGATGTGTAAATACAGTTAACATACCTGTAGTTCCAGATGTGTAAATACAGTTAACATACCTGTAGTTCCAGATGTGTAAATACATTGAACATACCTGTAGTTCCAGATGTGTAAATACAGTTAACATACCTGTAGCTCCAGATGTGTAAATACAGTTAACATACCTGTAGCTCCAGATGTGTAAGTACAGTTAACATACCTGTAGTTCCAGATGTGTAAATACAGTTAACATACCTGTAGCTCCAGATGTGTAAGTACAGTTAACATACCTGTAGTTCAAGATGTGTAAATACAGTTAACATACCTGTAGTTCCAGATGTGTAAGTACAGTTAACATACCTGTAGTTCCAGATGTGTAAATACAGTTAACATACCTGTAGCTCCAGATGTGTAAGTACAGTTAACATACCTGTAGTTCCAGATGTGTAAATACAGTTAACATACCTGTAGTTCCAGATGTGTAAATACAGTTAACATACCTGTAGTTCCAGATGTGTAAATACAGTTAACATACCTGTAGTTCCAGATGTGTAAATACAGTTAACATACCTGTAGTTCCAGATGTGTAAATACAGTTAACATACCTGTAGTTCCAGATGTGTAAATACAGTTAACATACCTGTAGCTCCAGATGTGTAAATACATTTAACATACCTGTAGTTCCAGATGTGTAAATACATTGAACATACCTGTAGTTCCAGATGTGTAAATACAGTTAACATACCTGTAGTTCCAGATGTGTAAATACAGTTAACATACCTGTAGTTCCAGATGTGTAAAAACAGTTAACATACCTGTAGTTCCAGATGTGTAAATACAGTTAACATACCTGTAGTTCCAGATGTGTAAATACAGTTAACATACCTGTAGTTCCAGATGTGTAAATACAGTTAACATACCTGTAGTTCCAGATGTGTAAATACAGTTAACATACCTGTAGTTCCAGATGTGTAAATACAGTTAACATACCTGTAGTTCCAGATGTGTAAATACAGTTAACATACCTGTAGTTCCAGATGTGTAAGTACAGTTAACATACCTGTAGTTCCAGATGTGTAAATACAGTTAACATACCTGTAGCTCCAGATGTGTAAATACAGTTAACATACCTGTAGTTCCAGATGTGTAAATACAGTTAACATACCTGTAGTTCCAGATGTGTAAGTACAGTTAACATACCTGTAGCTCCAGATGTGTAAATACAGTCAACATACCTGTAGTTCCAGATGTGTAAGTACAGTTAACATACCTGTAGTTCCAGATGTGTAAATACAGTTAACATACCTGTAGTTCCAGATGTGTAAATACAGTTAACATACCTGTAGTTCCAGATGTGTAAATACAGTTAACATACCTGTAGTTCCAGATGTGTAAATACAGTTAACATACCTGTAGTTCCAGATGTGTAAATACAGTTAACATACCTGTAGTTCCAGATGTGTAAATACAGTTAACATACCTGTAGCTCCAGATGTGTAAATACATTTAACATACCTGTAGTTCCAGATGTGTAAATACAGTTAACATACCTGTAGTTCCAGATGTGTAAATACAGTTAACATACCTGTAGTTCCAGATGTGTAAATACAGTTAACATACCTGTAGTTCCAGATGTGTAAATACAGTTAACATACCTGTAGTTCCAGATGTGTAAATACAGTTAACATACCTGTAGTTCCAGATGTGTAAATACAGTTAACATACCTGTAGTTCCAGATGTGTAAATACAGTTAACATACCTGTAGTTCCAGATGTGTAAATACAGTTAACATACCTGTAGTTCCAGATGTGTAAATACAGTTAACATACCTGTAGTTCCAGATGTGTAAATACAGTTAACATACCTGTAGTTCCAGATGTGTAAATACATTGAACATACCTGTAGTTCCAGATGTGTAAATACAGTTAACATACCTGTAGTTCCAGATGTGTAAATACAGTTAACATACCTGTAGTTCCAGATGTGTAAATACAGTTAACATACCTGTAGTTCCAGATGTGTAAATACAGTTAACATACCTGTAGTTCCAGATGTGTAAAAACAGTTAACATACCTGTAGTTCCAGATGTGTAAATACAGTTAACATACCTGTAGTTCCAGATGTGTAAATACAGTTAACATACCTGTAGTTCCAGATGTGTAAATACAGTTAACATACCTGTAGTTCCAGATGTGTAAATACAGTTAACATACCTGTAGTTCCAGATGTGTAAGTACAGTTAACATACCTGTAGTTCCAGATGTGTAAATACAGTTAACATACCTGTAGCTCCAGATGTGTAAATACAGTTAACATACCTGTAGTTCCAGATGTGTAAATACAGTTAACATACCTGTAGTTCCAGATGTGTAAGTACAGTTAACATACCTGTAGCTCCAGATGTGTAAATACAGTCAACATACCTGTAGTTCCAGATGTGTAAGTACAGTTAACATACCTGTAGTTCCAGATGTGTAAGTACAGTTAACATACCTGTAGTTCCAGATGTGTAAATACAGTCAACATACCTGTAGCTCCAGATGTGTAAATACAGTTAACATACCTGTAGTTCCAGATGTGTAAATACAGTCAACATACCTGTAGTTCCAGATGTGTAAATACATTGAACATACCTGTAGTTCCAGATGTGTAAATACAGTCAACATACCTGTAGTTCCAGATGTGTAAATACTGTTAACATACCTGTAGCTCCAGATGTGTAAATACAGTTAACATACCTGTAGTTCCAGATGTGTAAGTACAGTTAACATACCTGTAGCTCCAGATGTGTAAATACAGTTAACATACCTGTAGTTCCAGATGTGTAAATACAGTTAACATACCTGTAGTTCCAGATGTGTAAATACAGTTAACATACCTGTAGTTCCAGATGTGTAAATACAGTTAACATACCTGTAGCTCCAGATGTGTAAATACAGTTAACATACCTGTAGTTCCAGATGTGTAAATACAGTTAACATACCTGTAGTTCCAGATGTGTAAGTACAGTTAACATACCTGTAGCTCCAGATGTGTAAATACAGTCAACATACCTGTAGTTCCAGATGTGTAAGTACAGTTAACATACCTGTAGTTCCAGATGTGTAAGTACAGTTAACATACCTGTAGTTCCAGATGTGTAAATACAGTCAACATACCTGTAGCTCCAGATGTGTAAATACAGTTAACATACCTGTAGTTCCAGATGTGTAAATACAGTCAACATACCTGTAGTTCCAGATGTGTAAATACATTTAACATACCTGTAGTTCCAGATGTGTAAATACAGTTAACATACCTGTAGTTCCAGATGTGTAAATACAGTTAACATACCTGTAGTTCCAGATGTGTAAATACAGTCAACATACCTGTAGTTCCAGATGTGTAAATACAGTTAACATACCTGTAGTTCTAGATGTGTAAGTACAGTTAACATACCTGTAGTTCCAGATGTGTAAATACAGTTAACATACCTGTAGTTCCAGATGTGTAAATACAGTCAACATACCTGTAGTTCCAGATGTGTAAATACAGTTAACATACCTGTAGTTCTAGATGTGTAAGTACAGTTAACATACCTGTAGTTCCAGATGTGTAAATACAGTCAACATACCTGTAGTTCCAGATGTGTAAATACAGTTAACATACCTGTAGTTCCAGATGTGTAAATACATTGAACATACCTGTAGTTCCAGATGTGTAAGTACAGTTAACATACCTGTAGTTCCAGATGTGTAAATACAGTCAACATACCTGTAGTTCCAGATGTGTAAATACAGTTAACATACCTGTAGTTCCAGGTGTGTAAATACATTGAACATACCTGTAGTTCCAGATGTGTAAGTACAGTTAACATACCTGTAGTTCCAGATGTGTAAATACAGTCAACATACCTGTAGTTCCAGATGTGTAAATACAGTTAACATACCTGTAGTTCTAGATGTGTAAGTACAGTTAACATACCTGTAGTTCCAGATGTGTAAATACAGTTAACATACCTGTAGTTCCAGATGTGTAAATACAGTCAACATACCTGTAGTTCCAGATGTGTAAATACAGTTAACATACCTGTAGTTCTAGATGTGTAAGTACAGTTAACATACCTGTAGTTCCAGATGTGTAAATACAGTTAACATACCTGTAGTTCCAGATGTGTAAATACAGTTAACATACCTGTAGTTCCAGATGTGTAAATACATTGAACATACCTGTAGTTCCAGATGTGTAAGTACAGTTAACATACCTGTAGTTCCAGATGTGTAAATACAGTCAACATACCTGTAGTTCCAGATGTGTAAATACAGTTAACATACCTGTAGTTCCAGGTGTGTAAATACATTGAACATACCTGTAGTTCCAGATGTGTAAGTACATTGAACATACCTGTAGTTCCAGATGTGTAAATACAGTTAACATACCTGTAGTTCCAGATGTGTAAATACAGTTAACATACCTGTAGTTCCAGATGTGTAAATACATTGAACATACCTGTAGTTCCAGATGTGTAAGTACAGTTAACATACCTGTAGTTCCAGATGTGTAAATACATTGAACATACCTGTAGTTCCAGATGTGTAAGTACAGTTAACATACCTGTAGTTCCAGATGTGTAAATACATTGAACATACCTGTAGTTCCAGATGTGTAAGTACAGTCAACATACCTGTAGTTCCAGATGTGTAGATGTAAACAGCAGGACTTTTGAAGGTGATGTTGGATCTGAGCGAGCGTGGAAGAGGAGAGTCTGATGCTCGCTCCACCTGATCAGAGAAGTTCTCCAGTCCAGGTGTGTCACAGTGTTGCGTCATCAGCAGCACGAGCACACCTTGCTCCTGAAGTGTTGCTAGAACTTCTTCCACTGCGTCTTGCAGCTCTGCAACACCAATTAGTACTCCTATTATTCTCTAGCATTGTAATGCTACAACAAACGTCATGTGACCAAAAGAATTGACAACACAATACTATTTAGTAGTACTCTGTGTAGTAACGTGTACATGTACTTAGTTACATGTACTTAGTTACATTGACTGAAGTTACTTTTTGGATCAACTGTACTTGTCAGAGTACTTTTAATGCAACATACTTTACTTTGAGTATTTCTGTGAGGAAGAAACCATCCATCCATTCATCCATCCAGCCATCCATCTTCTTCCACATTACCGAGGTCTGGTCACGGGGGCAGCAGCCTAAGCAGAGAAGCCCAGACTTCCCTCTCCCCAGCCATTTCATCCAGCTCCTCTTGGGGGATCCCAGGCCAGCGAGGAGACATAGTCCCCCCAATGTGTCCTGGGTCTTCCCCCGTGGAAGGCGTTCAGGGGGCATCCTAACTAATCTCTCCCATGATCAGTGTCTTTTCTCTGATCTTCTCCCGAATGACAGATCTTCTCACCCTATCTCTAAGGGAGAGCCCCGCCACCCGACAGAGGAAACTTATTTGGGCCACTTGTACCCGTGATCTTGTCCTTTTGGTCATAACCCAAAGTTAAAGTAGATTCCATGAAATGCTCAGTCATTCACAAACAAGGATGGGGCGAGGGTCACCACTTTGTCAACAAATGCCTGAGCAAATTGTTGAACAGTTTAAGAACAACATTTCTCAAGCAGCTATTGCAAGGAATTTAGGGATTTCACCATCTACGCTCCGTAATATCATCAAAGGGTTGAGAGAATGTGGAGAAATCACTGCAGGTAAGCAGCTAAGCCCGTGACCTTCCATCCCTCAGACTGTACTGCATCAACAAGTGACATCAGCGTGTAAAGGATATCACCACATGGGCTCAGGAACACTTCAGAAAGCCACTGTCAGTAACTACAGTTGGTCGCTACATCTGTAAGTGCAAGTTAAAACTCTCCTATGCAAAGTGAAAACCGTTTATCAACAACACCCAGAAACGCTGTTGGCTTCGCTGGGCCTGAGCTCATCTAAGATGGACTGATACAAAGTGGAAAAGTGTTCTGTGGTCTGACGAGTCCACATTTCAAATTGTTTTTGGAAACTGTGGACGTGGTGTCCTCCGGACCAAAGAGGAAAAGAACCATCCGGATTGTTCTAGGCGCAAAGTGTAAGAGGCAGCATGTGTGATGGTATGGGGGTGTATTAGTGGTCAAGACATGTTCTAGGGTGAAAGTGTAAAAGGTGTGATGGTATGGGGGTGTATTAGTGGTCAAGACATGTTCTAGGGTGAAAGTGTAAAAGGCAGCATGTGTGATGGTATGGGGGTGTATTAGTGGTCAAGACATGTTCTAGGGTGAAAGTGTAAAAGGTGTGATGGTATGGGGGTGTATTAGTGGTCAAGACATGTTCTAGGGTGAAAGTGTAAAAGGCAGCATGTGTGATGGTATGGGGGTGTATTAGTGGTCAAGACATGTTCTAGGGTGAAAGTGTAAGAGGCAGCATGTGTGATGGTATGGGGGTGTATTAGTGGTCAAGACATGTTCTAGGGTGAAAGTGTAAAAGGTGTGATGGTATGGGGGTGTATTAGTGGTCAAGACATGTTCTAGGGTGAAAGTGTAAAAGGTGTGATGGTATGGGGGTGTATTAGTGGTCAAGACATGTTCTAGGGTGAAAGTGTAGAAGGCAGCATGTGTGATGGTATGGGGGTGTATTAGTGGTCAAGACATGTTCTAGGGTGAAAGTGTAAAAGGCAGCATGTGTGATGGTATGGGGGTGTATTAGTGGTCAAGACATGTTCTAGGGTGAAAGTGTAAAAGGCAGCATGTGTGATGGTATGGGGGTGTATTAGTGGTCAAGACATGTTCTAGGGTGAAAGTGTAGAAGGCAGCATGTGTGATGGTATGGGGGTGTATTAGTGGTCAAGACATGGGTAACTTACACATCTATGAAGGCACCATTAATGCTGAAAGGTACATACAGCTTTTGGAGCAACATATGTTGCCATCCAAGCAACGTTACCATGGACGCGCCTGCTTATTTTAACAAGACAATGCCAAGCCAGGTGTTACATCAACGTGGCTTCATAGTAAAAGAGTGTGGGTACTAGACTGGCCTGCCTGTAGTCCAGACATTGAAAATGTGTGGCCCCTGCAATGTGAGAAGGGAGACCCCCGGACTGTTGAACAACTTAAGCTGTACATCAAGCAAGAATGGGAAAGAATTTCACTTCCAAAATGTGTCTCCTCACTTCCCAAACCTTTACTGAGTGTTGTTCAAAGGAAAGGCCATGTAACACAGTGGTGAACATGCCCTTTCACAACTACTTTGGCACGTGTTGCAGCCATGAAATTCTAAGTTCATTATTATTTGCAAAAAAAAAATAAAGTTTATGAGTTTGAACATGAAATATGTTGTCTTTGTAGCATATTCAACTGAATATGGCTTGAAAAGGATTTGCAAATCATTGTATTCTGTTTATATTTACATCTAACATCATTTACCAACTCATATGGAAACAAGGTTTGTACTTGTAGAGATACTAATGTCCATCCATCCATCCATTTTCTACCACTTATCCCTATCGGGTTCACGGGGGGTGCTGGAGCCTATCTCAGCTACAATCAGGCGGAAGGCGGGGTACACCCTGGACAAGGAAGGCGGGGTACACCCTGGACAAGGAAGGCGAGGTACACCCTGGACAAGGAAGGGGAGGTACACCCTGGACAAGGAAGGTGAGGTACACCCTGGACAAGGAAGGCGAGGTACACCCTGGACAAGGAAGGCGAGGTACACCCTGGACAAGGAAGGCGGGGTACACCCTGGACAAGGAAGGCGGGGTACACCCAGGACAAGGAAGGCGAGGTACACCCTGGACAAGGAAGGCGAGGTACACCCTGGACAAGGAAGGCGAGGTACACCCTGGACAAGGAAGGTGAGGTACACCCTGGACAAGGAAGGCGAGGTACACCCTGGACAAGGAAGGTGGGGTACACCCTGGACAAGGAAGGCGAGGTACACCCTGGACAAGGAAGGTGGGGTACACCCTGGACAAGGAAGGCGAGGTACACCCTGGACAAGGAAGGTGAGGTACACCCTGGACAAGGAAGGTGAGGTACACCCTGGACAAGGAAGGTGGGGTACACCCTGGACAAGGAAGGCGAGGTACACCCTGGACAAGGAAGGTGGGGTACACCCTGGACAAGGAAGGCGAGGTACACCCTGGACAAGGAAGGTGGGGTACACCCTGGACAAGTCACCACCTCATCACAGGGCCAACACAGATGTACAACATTCACACACTAGGGACCATTTAGTGTTGCCAATCAACCTATCCCCAGGTGCATGTCTTTGGAGGTGATATTGATAATAAATCTTATTAATAATCCTACTTGTAGAGATACTAATGTGATATAGAATAGATCCTAATAATAATAATAATAATAATAATAATGCTACTTGCAGAGATGAAGAAGAATAGATGAAGATGGTACCTGCAGCAGCTATAAGTACGGTGGCCGAGCAGCAGTTGAAGCAGTGCAGCATAGAATAGAGTAGATAATAGAGTAGATAATAGAGTAGATAATAGAGTAGATGATGGTACCTGCAGCTGCTATAAGTACGGTGGCCGAGCAGCAGTTGAAGCAGTGCAGCATACAATAGAATAGAGTAGATAATAGAGTAGATAATATAATAGATGATGGTACCTGCAGCTGCTATAAGTACGGTGGCCGAGCAGCAATTGAAGCAGTGCAGCATAGAATAGAGTAGATAATAGAGTAGATGATAGTACCTGCAGCTGCTATAAGTACGGTGGCCGAGCAGCAATTGAAGCAGTGCAGCATAGAATAGAGTAGATAATAGAGTAGATGATAGTACCTGCAGCTGCTATAAGTACGGTGGCCGAGCAGCAGTTGAAGCAGTGCAGCATAGAATAGAGTAGATAATAGAGTAGATGATAGTACCTGCAGCTGCTATAAGTACGGTGGCCGAGCAGCAATTGAAGCAGTGCAGCATAGAATAGAGTAGATAATAGAGTAGATGATAGTACCTGCAGCTGCTATAAGTACGGTGGCCGAGCAGCAATTGAAGCAGTGCAGCAGAGACTTGCTGCGGATGTTGTGGTTGAGCAGCGCTACAGGTGAGCCCAGTTTGGCCAAGGCCAGCCAGGTGAACAGGAAGTCGGGCTCGTTGGCCATGAAAAGAGCCACCGTGTCACCGGAAGTGTACCGGAAGTGAGCCCGCAGCGCGTTGGCGATCTTGTTGCTCCTGTGGTCCGCCGCCAAGTAGCTGAAAGTTTCATGTTGGAAGCGCAGGAAGACTTTGTGAGGATGTTTGTGGCGCTGCTCCAAGAAACGATCCAGCACGAAGAACAAAGGTTTTCTTCTTCTTCTCCTCACGAACCTCCACACTAACTTCAGCAGCTCCACGCAGTACCGACAGTCCGCCGCCAAGTACGGGAACACACTTTTGGACACGCTGACCAAGGCAAACATGATGAAAGTTGCGATAAAAGTTGATATCCAATAATTCCACATGATCTTTGTTGGCTTCTGACCACACAATCTTTGTTAGCTTCTGACCACACAATCTTTGTTAGCTTCTGACCACACAATCTTTGTTAGCTTCTGACCACACAATCTTTGTTAGCTTCTGACCACACAATCTTTGTTAGCTTCTGACCACACAATCTTTGTTAGCTTCTGACCACACAATCTTTGTTAGCTTCTGACCACACAATCTTTGTTAGCTTCTGACCACACAATCTTTGTTAGCTTCTGACCACACAATCTTTGTTAGCTTCTGACCACACAATCTTTGTTAGCTTCTGACCACAACAACCAAGATGGACCCTTCTTAGCAGCCAGGGGAGGGACTCTGTCTGGGGGCGGGGCTTCATATGCTAATACTGTGTCCGGGGGCGGGGCTTCTGCTGCTCTCAAATATTAAGAATGGTTTGTTTTTTTAGTCAGGGGGCGGGGCTTCTGCTGGTTTCAAATATTAAGAAAGTTTTTAGTCAGGGGGCGGGGCTTTTGCTGGTTTCAAAAATTAATGTTTTGTCAGGGGGCGTGGCTTCTGCTAGATATTAATAATGTTTTTGTCAGGGGGCGGGGCTTCTGCTGGTTTCAAATATTAAGAACGTTTTTTGTCAGGGGGCGGGGCTTCTGCTGGTTTCAAATATTATAAATGTTTTTGTCAGGGGGCGTGGCTTCTGCTGGTGTCAAATATGATAAATGTTTTTGTCAGGGGGCGGGGCTTCTGCTGGTTTCAAATATTATAAATGTTTTTGTCAGGGGGCGTGGCTTCTGCTGGTGTCAAATATTTATAATGTTTTTGTCAGGGGGCGGGGCTTCTGCTGGTGTCAAATATTTATGTTTTTGTCAGGGGGCGGGGCTTCTGCTGGTGTCAAATAATAATGTTTTTGTCAGGGGGCGGGGCTTCTGCTAGTGTCAAATATTAATAAGGTTTTTGTCAGGGGGCGTGGCTTATGCTGGTGTCAAATATTTATGTTTTTGTCAGGGGCGGGGCTTCTGCTGGTGTCAAATAATAATGTTTTTGTCAGGGGGCGGGGCTTCTGCTAGTGTCAAATATTAATAATGTTTTTGTCAGGGGGCGGGGCTTCTGCTGGTGTCAAATAATAATGTTTTTGTCAGGGGGCGGGGCTTCTGCTGGTGTCAAATATTATAAATGTTTTTGTCAGGGGGCGGGGCTTCTGCTGGTGTCAAATAATCATGTTTTTGTCAGGGGGCGGGGCTTCTGCTGGTGTCAAATAATAATGTTTTTGTCAGGGGCGGGGCTTCTGCTAGTGTCAAATATTAATAATGTTTTTGTCAGGGGGCGGGGCTTCTGCTGGTGTCAAATATTATAAATGTTTTTGTCAGGGGGCGGGGCTTCTGCTGGTGTCAAATATTATAAATGTTTTTGTCAGGGGGCGGGGCTTCTGCTGCTTTCAAATATTATAAATGTTTTTGTCAGGGGGCGTGGCTTCTGCTAGTGTCAAATATTTATAATGTTTTTGTCAGGGGGCGGGGCTTCTGCTAGTGTCAAATATTAATAATGTTTTTGTCAGGG
Organism: Entelurus aequoreus; assembly: GCF_033978785.1. Classification (NCBI taxonomy): domain Eukaryota; kingdom Metazoa; phylum Chordata; class Actinopteri; order Syngnathiformes; family Syngnathidae; genus Entelurus; species Entelurus aequoreus. Next base: position 90,225,829 of record NC_084732.1, read on the forward strand.
GGCGTGGCTTCTGCTGGTTTCAACTATTATAAATGTTTTTGTCAGGGGGCGGGGCTTCTGCTGGTGTCAAATAATAATGTTTTTGTCAGGGGGCGGGGCTTCTGCTAGTGTCAAATATTAATAATGTTTTTGTCAGGGGGCGTGGCTTCTGCTGGTTTCAACTATTATAAATGTTTTTGTCAGGGGGCGTGGCTTCTGCTGGTGTCAAATATTATAAATGTTTTTGTCAGGGGGCGGGGCTTCTGCTGGTGTCAAATATTTATAATGTTTTGTCAGGGGGCGGGGCTTCTGCTAGTGTCAAATATTAATAATGTTTTTGTCAGGGGGCGGGGCTTCTGCTAGTGTCAAATATTAATAATGTTTTTGTCAGGGGGCGGGGCTTCTGCTGGTTTCAAATATTATAAATGTTTTTGTCAGGGGGCGGGGCTTCTGCTGGTGTCAAATATTTATAATGTTTTTGTCAGGGGGCGTGGCTTCTGCTGGTGTCAAATATTTATAATGTTTTTGTCAGGGGGCGTGGCTTCTGCTGGTGTCAAATATTTATGTTTTTGTCAGGGGGCGGGGCTTCTGCTGGTGTCAAATAATAATGTTTTTGTCAGGGGGCGGGGCTTCTGCTAGTGTCAAATATTAATAATGTTTTTGTCAGGGGGCGGGGCTTCTGCTGGTGTCAAATAATAATGTTTTTGTCAGGGGGCGGGGCTTCTGCTGGTGTCAAATATTATAAATGTTTTTTTCAGGGGGCGGGGCTTCTGCTGGTGTCAAATATTAATAATGTTTTTGTCAGGGGGCGGGGCTTCTGCTGGTGTCAAATATTTATAATGTTTTGTCAGGGGGCGGGGCTTCTGCTAGTGTCAAATATTAATAATGTTTTTGTCAGGGGGCGGGGCTTCTGCTAGTGTCAAATATTAATAATGTTTTTGTCAGGGGGCGGGGCTTCTGCTGGTTTCAAATATTAATAATGTTTTTGTCAGGGGGCGTGGCTTCTGCTGGTGTCAAATATTAATAATGTTTTTGTCAGGGGGCGGGGCTTCTGCTGGTGTCAAATAATAATGTTTTTGTCAGGGGGCGGGGCTTCTGCTGGTGTCAAATATTATAAATGTTTTTTTCAGGGGGCGGGGCTTCTGCTGGTGTCAAATATTAATAATGTTTCTGTCAGGGGGCGGGGCTTCTGCTGGTGTCAAATATTTATAATGTTTTGTCAGGGGGCGGGGCTTCTGCTAGTGTCAAATATTAATAATGTTTTTGTCAGGGGGCGGGGCTTCTGCTAGTGTCAAATATTAATAATGTTTTTGTCAGGGGGCGGGGCTTCTGCTGGTTTCAAATATTAATAATGTTTTTGTCAGGGGGC
>NC_084732.1:90232176-90339676 GCF_033978785.1 Entelurus aequoreus
TGGGCTGCGGCGCTTCACACGCAGGAATCCCGCCTCTCCGCTGAGGAGGAGCAGGTGGCAGTTTTGGGCCAGGGAATCCAGGGGATCGCTCGAACCCAAGAAGACTTCAGGACCGCTGTTACCACCCAGGTGGGCCAACTTGCGGAACAGGTGCAACTTCTGCTCACCCAAATGACCAGGCCTGGTCCCGCACCTTCTGTGCCCGAGCCGCAGCCAGCCACCATGACTCAGGTACTCACCACCATTCCTAGTGGAGTTGGAGCCCAATTGGCCCCTCCTGAACGATTTGCGGGTGAACCCGAACAATGCAAGGAATTCATCATGAACTGTGAGATGCATTTTGAGCTCGCGCCCCACACATTTCCCACCGATCGAGCTAAGGCAGTGGTTCTCAAACTTTTTTTGTCATCCCCCACTTTGGACAAGGGGGAGTTTTCAAGCCCCACCTGCCCCCATCGCCCACCACCTGCCCCCATCGCCCACCACCTGCCCCCATCGCCCCAACAGAACGCTAATGCCAAGCTTAACATTTTCAAATTTATTGAACATCAAGTAACATCAAGTTGTATACATTCAAACTCAATAACATAAAATAACATCAAGTTCAATAATCAATAAAATAACTGTGCAGCTGTGGTATAACTTGCATCAAGTTCAATAATAAATAAAACAAGTGTTATAACTTGCATCAAGTTCAATAATAAATAAAATAACTTGCATCAAGTTCAATAATAAATCAAAAAAAGTGTTATAACTTGTATCAAGTTCAATAATAAATCAAATAAAAGTGTTATAACTTGCATCAAGTTCAATAATAAATCAAATAAAAGTGTTATAACTTGCATCAAGTTCAATAATAAATCAAATAAAAGTGTTATAACTTGCATCAAGTTCAATAATAAATCAAATAAAAGTGTTATAACTTGCATCAAGTTCAATAATAAATCAAATAAAAGTGTTATAACTTGCATCAAGTTCAATAATAAATCAATAAAAGTGTTATAACTTGTATCAAGTTCAATAATAAATAAAATAACTTGCATCAAGTTCAATAATAAATAAAACAAAAGTGTTATAACTTGCATCAAGTTCAATAATAAATAAAATAACTTGCATCAAGTTCAATAATAAATCAAATAAAAGTGTTATAACTTGCATCAAGTTCAATAATAAATCAAATAACTTGCATCAAGTTCAATAATAAATCAAATAAAAGTGTTATAACTTGCATCAAGTTCAATAATAAATCAAATAAAAGTGTTATAACTTGCATCAAGTTCAATAATAAATCAAATAAAAGTGTTATAACTTGCATCAAGTTCAATAATAAATCAAATAAAAGTGTTATAACTTGCATCAAGTTCAATAATAAATCAAATAACTTGCATCAAGTTCAATAATAAATCAAATAAAAGTGTTATAACTTGCATCAAGTTCAATAATAAATCAAATAACTTGCATCAAATTCAATAATAAATAAAATAAAAGTGCCACTTTGCAATCTTTGCAACAAAAAAAAGGAGGAGCTATGCATTTGGCAAGACGGGGCAAGTGAACATGAGTTTTACAGTACTACTCCAGCATTAAAATGAGGACAGGGCAAGTGAACATGAGTTTTACAGTACTACTCCAGCATTAAAAGGAGGACAGAGCAAGTGAACATGAGTTTTACAGTACTACTCCAGCATTAAAAGGAGGACAGAGCAAGTGAACATGAGTTTTACAGTACTACTCCAGCATTAAAAGGAGGACAGAGCAAGTGAACATGAGTTTTACAGTACTACTCCAGCATTAAAAGGAGGACAGGGCAAGTGAACATGAGTTTTACAGTACTACTCCAGCATTAAAAGGAGGACAGGGCAAGTGAACATGAGTTTTACAGTACTACTCCAGCATTAAAAGGAGGACAGGGCAAGTGAACATGAGTTTTACAGTACTACTCCAGCATTAGTGGCTGCACTGAGCCTGTTTTGCACTGCACAGCTTTTCAAATGGGGGTTGCAGGCTTGACACTGCCACTGTTAAGTCATGCTCAATGTTCAGCTGAGACCTGTACTTCGTTTTGAGTGAAGCAACAGCTGAAAAGCCTATCTCACACAGATAAGATGTGGCAAAGGGGAGAAGAATGGACACAGCTCTCTGCCCGATGAGTGGATGATTAGCCCGCACGAAAGTTTGTTCCGCTTAGCCCCGCCCCCTTGTCTGTCAAACTTTCACTCCTACCTAGAATTTTAAAGCCTATAGGAAAAATAAGTAATTTACATTTATTTATATAGCGGATTTCACAGACAGAATCACAAAGTGATTTACAGTGTGTATAGAAAATGAAAGCATAGTTAAAAAAAAAAATCTAAGAATAGAATTTAAAAAAAAATGTTTTAAGTGAAATTTCCTCCCGTTCCTCGCGCCCCACCTGTCATGTCTCTATTCCCCACCAGTGGGGCGCGCCCCACACTTTGAGAAACGCTGAGCTAAGGTGTCGTTTATGATCTCCTATCTGGCTGGGAGAGCAAGGAAGTGGGCCGTGGCCGAGTGGTCCAGGGGCTCTCATATATGCAGCTCACTCCGAGACTTTACAGAGACTCTCCAAAAAACTTTTGACCCTGTCTCTTGTGAGCGTGAAAGGGCTAGAGAGCTCAGTGGGATTCGTCAGGGGAGAGAATCAGTCTCAGATTACGCCATATATTTTCGAGCCCTGGCTGCAGAGAGCGGATGGAACACTACGACCCTCTACGATGTCTTCCTCAAGGGGCTGGCCGGCCCTGTTCTGGAGCGACTGCTACCCACAGACTTACCTGCGGACCTGGACGACCTCATCGCTCTCGCCATCCGGACAGATCAACGTCTACGAGAGTTCAAGCTTCTCCAAGAAGGCCACCCGACGGATTCAGTTCGCCAGTCACAGATTCCTATCACCGCCAGCTATGCTCCAGGTCTTCAATCAACAGTACGGCCTCCCCGTCCCCTGCCCGAGAGTGTAGAGGAGCCCATGCATTTGGGCAGGGCACGACTCTCCCTGGCAGAGCGCCAGCGTCACCTCAACGAGGGGCGATGTTTCTACTGCGGGGAGGTGGGGCATCTTGTGGCCGCCTGCCTTTCCAAGTCGGTCCAGGCAGGGAATCAGGTCCCTGCCTCAAGTGCTACTTCGCGTGCCTTGACACCTATTAAGGTAACCAACCACTCAATTAGCATGGAATTAGATGTTTTAATTGACTCAGGGGCTGATGAGAGCTTGATGGACTGGGGTTTAGACAAGAAATTGGGAGTGAGAACCAGAGTCATCACACCACCCCTTAGAGCTAACGTCATTAACAGTAGTGCTTTATTCTTGATCACCCACATCACAGAACCCGTATCCATAGACATTGATAACCACCATGAACTAATGAACTTCTTCCTGTTCCACTCACCTGCACGCACCCTGGTACTGGGACATCCGTGGCTCATTCACCACAATCCCCACATAGACTGGCCCACAGGCAAGATCAAGGGGTGGGGAAGGAACTGTGGGGGGAAGTGTACAAGGGGTCGTGCTCCAGTAAGGACTGCCATGAATATAAACTCTGTTTCTGCTCATTCTACCACAGAACTACAGGAACCAGATTTGACCTCCATACCTCCCTGCTACCACCACCTTAAGGAAGCCTTTAATAAGGCTAAAGCTACGTCACTCCCACCACACCGTCCATACGATTGCGCAATAGACCTCATTCCCGGCTCTACCTTCCCCAAGGGGCACCTGTACTCGGTCTCAGGTCCCGAGAAACAAGCCATGAAGGATTACATAGAATCCTCGCTTAAGGCGGGACTTATCCGTCCCTCATCGTCACCTGCTGGAGCAGGGTTCTTTTTTGTAAATAAAGACGGGACCCTGCGACCATGTGTAGACTATAGTCCTCTCAACGACATAACCATAAAGAATCGATACCCCCTTCCATTAATGTCATCAGTCTTTGATCAGCTCCAGCAGGCAAAGGTTTTCACCAAGCTTGACTTGCGCAATGCTTATCATCTCATTCGCATTAGGGAGGGTGATGAGTGGAAGACCGGTTTTAACACCCCTAGTGGCCATTATGAATATCTGGTAATGCCTTTTGGTCTAACTAATGCCCCTGCTGTATTCCAGGCAATGATTAATGATGTGCTCAGAGACTTTTTGGACCATTTCGTTTTTGTTTATCTTGATGACATATTAATTTTTTCTGACAATCTGGACATTCACAGGCACGACGTCAGCCAGGTTTTGCAACGACTCCTGGAAAACAACTTATATGTAAAGGCTGAGAAATGCAAGTTCCATGCCGACACCATTTCCTTCCTGGGCTTCATTGTAGCCCCTGGAAGAGTCGAAATGGATCCGGCTAAGGTTAGCGCTGTGGCCAAGTGGCCAACACCTGATAGTCGTAAGAAGGTTCAGCAATTCCTCGGTTTTGCAAACTTCTACAGACGATTTATCAGAGGCTTTAGCGCGATAGCTTCCCCTCTCCATGCTCTGACTTCTCCACAGGTGCACTTCTACTGGTCTCCGGAGGCGGAGAGGGCCTTCCAGGATCTCAAGCGCCGCTTCACGACTGCACCCATCCTTGCGCTGCCAGATCCACAACGCCAATTTGTGGTCGAGGTGGATGCGTCGAGTGAGGGAGTTGGGGCGGTTCTATCTCAAAGATTGGAGGCAGACGGGAAAACCCACCCCTGCGCCTTTCTGTCTCGCCGGCTGAGCCCTGCGGAACGTAACTATGATGTTGGTAACAGGGAACTGCTGGCGGTCAAGATAGCACTGGAAGAGTGGCGACACTGGTTAGAGGGGGAACAGCATCCATTCATAGTTTGGACTGACCACAAGAACCTGGAATATATTTGACAAGCCAAGAGACTAAATTCACGTCAGGCCAGGTGGGCATTGTTTTTCAATCGTTTTAACTTCACGTTGTCTTACAGGCCGGGGTCCCGCAATGTCAAGTCAGACGCTTTGTCACGCCTCTACGACCCTGAGCCTGTTGCCAAGGTACCAGAGCCCATCCTTCCACTGAACTGTGTGGTTGGAGCGGTCACTTGGCAGATAGAACAAGAAGTAAGACACGCCAACGGTGAGAACCCTCCACCTAGTGGGTGCCCAGAGAATCGCCTGTTTGTCCCTGTCAATCTGCGCCCACAGGTGATTCATTGGGCTCACACCTCGCTGGTTACTTGCCATCCGGGGGTCCGGAGAACTATGTTTATGATCTCACAGCGGTTCTGGTGGCCATCCATGGAGGCGGGGGTCCGGGAGTACATCGAGGCGTGTCCGGTCTGCGCTCGCAATAAAACATCCTCCGGGTCACGTGTTGGACTGCTACAGCCTCTGCCCATTCCCTCCAGACCGTGGTCGAACATCTCTATGGACTTCGTCACGGGCCTCCCGGTCTCAAGAGGTGGTCGACTGATTCTCAAAGATGACACATTTTATTGCTTTGCCAAAGTTGCCCACAGCCAAAGACACTGCTCAGATACTGATGCAGCATGTTTTTAGAATTCATGGATTTCCCACAGACATTGTATCAGACCGGGGACCCCAATTCATCTCACGGTTCTGGAGGGAGTTCTGCAAACTCATTGGAGCTACAGCCAGGCTGACATCAGGTTACCACCCGGAGGCAAACGGCCAGACCGAGCGCCTCAACCAACAATTGGAAACCGGCCTACGATGCCTCGTGTCCCAGAACCCAACAACGTGGAGTTCCCACCTGGTCTGGGTGGAATACGCCTAAAACTTCTTGCCCACCTCTGCCACTGGCTTTTCTCCTTTCAAGTGTGTCGACGGCTACCAATCACCAGTGTTCCCGGACTCAGAGCCAGAGGTCTCCGTTCCCTCTGCCCACGCCCTGGTGCGCCGATGCAGTCGCATCTGGCTTGCGGCCCGACAAGTGCTCACTCGCCAAGGAGATCGGGTCAAAAAAGCCGCCGACCGGAAGCGCCGCCCAGCACCTAATTACCAGCCAGGACAGCGAGTATGGCTAGCTGCCAAAGACCTGCACCTCAAGGTGCCATCCAAAAAATTGCCGCCCAGATTCGTCGGCCCCTTCCCCATCGCCAAGGTCATCGGTCCTGCAGCAGTACGCCTACGTCTACCCAGGTCGCTCCATGCCCATCCTACCTTCCACGTCAGCCAAGTCAAGCCGGCCAAAGAGAACCCTATGGTCCCAGCCACCAAACCCCCCCCCCCCCCCGCCCCCCCCCCCCCCCCCCCCCCCTGCTGGAAGCAGCAGATGGAGGCCTTCTGTACCGGGTCAAGAGACTGTTAGCGGTACAGAGGTCGAGGAAGACAATTTTTAGTGGATCGGGAGGGGTACGGTCCCGAAGAAAGACAGTGGGTACCCCAACGGAACATTGATGACCCCTCCCTGATCCAGGACTTCTATAGACTCCACCCTGAGGTCCCTGGGCCGTCAGGAGTCGACCCTAGAAGGGGGGGGTTCTGTCACACCTGGGTGATGTCTGGTCTGGGTTTCGTCTGGTTTCATGTTGTTTTGTCATTTCCTGTTTTATTTTGAAATGCTGACTCTCCCTCTCATTTCAGGTCACTTGCCCTTCCTCCTGTTTCCCTGGTCTGACGTCTTGCCTGATTGCGCCCACCTGTGTCACCCTCCCTCATGTGTATAAATGTCTCATCCTCCTTCTGTCCTGTGCCAGAGTGTTTCGTATCGTCTTGTGCGTACCTCCAGCGTTCCTTGCCACAGTCTTGTCTTCAGCCATTGCCACGTTTTTTTGTACTTTTGATCCACGGGAGATTCTTTGTTTGTAACCTTTTGTCAGGTAAGCTTAGCTTCTTAGCATCGCCTCCGTTGGAGCGCTTTTTGTTGTATTTGTTAGTTTTTGTTCTTTAGCCCCTTTTTTCCTCCGTAGCCGGAGCGTTTTGAGTTGTTAATATTTTTGTTAGTTTAGTAGTCAGGTTAGATCTGTTTTGATAGCCTGTTTTGTTTCTCCCGTTTTGGACCCCTCCCCTTCTGAGAATAAACAACTGTTTTCAGTAATCCTGCATCTGTGTCCTAGTCGGGTCGTGACAACTTGCAACTGGACTTGGACTTTAACATCAATGACTTGTGACATCACTTGGACTTGAACCTTTTGACTTGACAAGACTTGCTACTTTCCCCAAAACCCAACCATTCAAAAGTTATTCAGGAGCGCTCTGTATCTTTCATTGTGTACGTGTGTGTGTCTGTCAGCGAGTGTGTGTGTCTGTCAGTGTGTGTGTGCTGTCTGTCAGTACAACAGCCAATCAAATGACATCCAGCTTGTTTTGGTCCCACAGCATTCATCCAATCAAATTGCAGAACAACCAAGGAAGAAGAGTTGTCAAACAACGCGTCAGTGAGGAAAAATGACGCCAAAGTTAGTCGTTTGGGTATTAAAACTAAACAGTCAAGTGATTTTGTTTAAGCAGGGTTGCATGAGGTACCTACACATAACGTTACGTTAGTCAATGTATCACACACAGTAACGTTAGTTGTTAGTGCTTTCAGTAGTTCTTAAGTGATGGTGGTAGTACTTGCAGTAGTACTTAAGTGATGGTGGTAGTACTTGCAGTAGTACTTAAGTGATGGTGTTAGTACTTGCAGTAGTACTTAAGTGATGGTGGTAGTACTTGCAGTAGTACTTAAGTGATGGTGGTAGTACTTGCAGTGGTACTTAAGTGATGGTGTTAGTACTTGCAGTAGTACTTAAGTGATGGTGTTAGTACTTGCAGTAGTACTTAAGTGATGGTGGTAGTACTTGCAGTAGTACTTAAGTGATGGTGTTAGTACTTGCAGTAGTACTTAAGTGATGGTGTTAGTACTTGCAGTAGTACTTAAGTGATGGTGTTAGTACTTGCAGTAGTACTTAAGTGATGGTGGTAGTACTTGCAGTGGTACTTAAGTGATGGTGTTAGTACTTGCAGTAGTACTTAAGTGATGGTGTTAGTACTTGCAGTAGTTCTTAAGTGAAGTTGTAGTACTAGTAGAAGTAGTTGCAAGATTATCAGAGTGTCTCCCAGGAGCACCACAGGGCAGCAGATAAGAATGTGCTGCAGTCAGGGATTGTGTGTGTGTGTGTGTGTGTGTGTGTGTGTGTGTGTGTGTGTGTGTGTGTGTGTGTGTGTGTGTGTGTGTGTGTGTGTGTGTGTGTGTGTGTGTGTGTGTGTGTGTGTGTGTGTGTGTGTGTGTGTGTGTGTGTGTGTGTGTGTGTGTGTGTGTGTGAGATGTTTGTGTGCTGGATCACGTTGCTGCACAACCTCCCAGCACCAATGGCCTTGCAGGCACGTACACCACATTCTGTAGTCCTATAAAGGCTGCAGGCAGCTGCTGGCTCACTTCCACTCTTACAAGGACACACACCACCTTGCACCACCACTTACAAGGAGTGAGGAGGAACCACCACTTACAAGGACACACACCACCTTGCACCACCACTTACAAGGAGTGAGGAGGAACCACCACTTACAAGGACACACACCACCCTGCACCACCACTTACAAGGAGCCACAGCACCCTGCACCACCACCACCACCACTTACAAGGACCCACAGCACCTTGCACCACCTACACCTATAGGGAGACATGCTGAGAGTGCGCTGCCTGAGAGGAGGGAGTCGCGGGGCTGAGGCCGCTCACCTGATCGGAGCCACGGTTAGTACCTGATACCACTAAATCTCACACACCTGATCGGAGCCACGGTTAGTACCTGATACCACTAAATCTCACACACCTGATCGGAGCCACGGTTAGTACCTGATACCACTAAATCTCACACACCTGATCGGAGCCACGGTTAGTACCTGATACCACTAAATCTCACACACCTGATCAGAGCCACGGTTAGTACCTGATACCACTAAATCTCACACACCTGATCAGAGCCATGGTTAGCACCTGATACCACTAAATCTCACACACCTGATCAGAGCCATGGTTAGTACCTGATACCACTAAATCTCACACACCTGATCAGAGCCACAGTTAGTACCTGATACCACTAAATCTCACACACCTGATCGGAGCCATGGTTAGTACCTGATACCACTAAATGTCACACACCTGATCGGAGCCACGGTTAGTACCTGATACCACTAAATCTCACACACCTGATCGGAGCCACGGTTAGTACCTGATACCACTAAATCTCACACACCTGATCAGAGCCACGGTTAGTACCTGATACCACTAAATCTCACACACCTGATCAGAGCCATGGTTAGCACCTGATACCACTAAATCTCACACACCTGATCAGAGCCATGGTTAGTACCTGATACCACTAAATCTCACACACCTGATCAGAGCCACAGTTAGTACCTGATACCACTAAATCTCACACACCTGATCGGAGCCATGGTTAGTACCTGATACCACTAAATGTCACACACCTGATCAGAGCCATGGTTAGTACCTGATACCACTAAATCTCACACACCTGATCAGAGCCACGGTTAGTACCTGATACCACTAAATCTCACACACCTGATCAGAGCCACGGTTAGTACCTGATACCACTAAATCTCACACACCTGATCAGAGCCATGGTTAGCACCTGATACCACTAAATCTCACACACCTGATCAGAGCCATGGTTAGTACCTGATACCACTAAATCTCACACACCTGATCAGAGCCACAGTTAGTACCTGATACCACTAAATCTCACACACCTGATCAGAGCCACAGTTAGTACCTGATACCACTAAATCTCACACACCTGATCGGAGCCATGGTTAGTACCTGATACCACTAAATGTCACACACCTGATCGGAGCCATGGTTAGTACCTGATACCACTAAATCTCACACACCTGATCAGAGCCACGGTTAGTACCTGATACCACTAAATCTCACACACCTGATCAGAGCCACGGTTAGTACCTGATACCACTAAATCTCACACACCTGATCAGAGCCACGGTTAGTACCTGATACCACTTGTTCCCACGCCACGTGCATGGCCAAGACTGACAGGACAGCTGAGTGACAGGACAGCTGAGACTTGCTGACACCAGCAAGTCTTACCCAGGTCTGACATTACAGAACATAGATCATACATTCTACTAGATTATAGATAATATATCATACATTTTACTAGATTATAAATTATAGATCATACATTCTACTAGATTATAGATTATGGATCATACATTTTACTCGATTATAGATTATAGATCATACATTCTACTTTATACATCATAGTAAATTGTTGACTCCAGCAAGTTGTTGTCTCCAGTAAGTTGTTGTCTTCAGTAAATTGTTGTCTTCAGTAAATTGTTGTCTCCAGCAAGTTGTTGTCTCCAGCAAGTGGTTGTCTCCAGTAAGTTGTTGTCTTCAGTAAATTGTTGTCTTCAGTAAATTGTTGTCTCCAGCAAGTTGTTGTCTCCAGCAAGTGGTTGTCCCCAGTAAATTGTTGTCTCCAGCAAGTGGTTGTCCCCAGTAAATTGTTGTCTCCAACAAGTTGTTGTCCCCAGTAAGTTGTTGTCTCCAACAAGTTGTTGTCTCCAACAAGTTGTTGTCTCCAGTAAGTTGTTGTCGTCTCCAGTGTGATGTGTGGGTTCACTTTCAGCTGGAGCCTATCCCAGCTAACTGTGTTTATTGTTTGGGTTTACATTTAGCTGGTGCCTATCCCAGGTGACTGTGTGCGATATGTGGGTTCACTTTCAGCTCGAGCCTATCCCAGCTGACTGTGTTTGTTTGGGTTTACTTTACGCTGGAGCCTATCCCAGCTGACTCTGTGTGACGTGTGGGTAACTGTCAGCTGGTGCCTATCCCAGGTGACTGTGCTTGATGTGTGGGATCACTTTCAGCTGGAACCTATCCCAGCTGACTGTGTGTGGTGCTTGGCTTCACTTTCAGTTGGAACCTATCCCAGGTGACTGTGTTTAATGTGTAAGTTCACTTTCAGTTGGAGCCTATCCCAGCTGACTGTGTTTATTGTGTAGGTTCACATTTAGCTGGAGCCTATCCCAGCTGATTCTGTGTTATGTGTGAGTCACTTTCAGCTGGAGCCTATCCCAGCTGACTGTGCGCAATGTGTGGGTTCACTTTCAGCTGAAGCCTACCCCAGCTGACTGTGTTTAATGTGTGGGTCACTGTCAGTTGGAGCCTATCCCAGCTTGTGCTGACATTGTCACATGGAGGGTCTACTGACATTGTCACATGGAGGGTCTACTGGAGGTTCTACTGACATTGTCACATGGAGGGTCTACTGACATTGTCACATGGAGGGTCTACTAGAGGGTCTACTGACATTGTCACATGGAGGGTCTACTGACATTGTCACATGGAGGGTCTACTGACATTGTCACATGGAGGGTCTACTGACATTGTCACATGGAGGGTCTACTGACATTGTCACATGGAGGGTCTACTGACATTGTCACATGGAGGGTCTACTGACATTGTCACATGGAGGGTCTACTGGAGGTTCTACTGACACTGTCACATGGAGGGTCTACTGACATTGTCACATGGAGGGTCTACTGACATTGTCACATGGAGGGTCTACTGGAGGGTCTACTGACATTGTCACATGGAGGGTCTACTGGAGGGTCTACTGACATTGTCACATGGAGGGTCTACTAGAGGGTCTACTGACATTGTCACATGGAGGGTCTACTGACATTGTCACATGGAGGGTCTACTGGAGGGTGTACTGACATTGTCACATGGAGGGTCTACTGGAGGGTCTACTGACATTGTCACATGGAGGGTCTACTGACATTGTCACATGGAGGGTCTACTGACATTGTCACATGGAGGGTCTACTGGAGGGTCTACTGACATTGTCACATGGAGGGTCTACCGGAGGGTCTACTGACATTGTCACATGGAGGGTCTACTGACATTGTCACATGGAGGGTCTACTGGAGGGTCTACTGACATTGTCACATGGAGGGTCTACCGGAGGGTCTACTGACATTGTCACATGGAGGGTCTACTGACATTGTCACATGGAGGGTCTACTGGAGGGTCTACTGGCATTGTCACATGGAGGGTCTACTGACATTGTCACATGGAGGGTCTACTGACATTGTCACATTGAGGGTCTACTGGAGGGTCTACTGACATTGTCACATGGAGGGTCTACTGACATTGTCACATGGAGGGTCTACTGACATTGTCACATTGAGGGTCTACTGGAGGGTCTACTGACATTGTCACATGGAGGGTCTACTGACATTGTCACATGGAGGGTCTACTGGAGGGTCTACTGGCATTGTCACATGGAGGGTCTACTGGAGGGTCTACTGACACTGTCACATGGAGGGTCTACTTACATTGTCACATGGAGGGTCTACTGGAGGGTCTACTGACATTGTCACATGGAGGGTCTACTGGAGGGTCTACTGACACTGTCACATGGAGGGTCTACTGACATTGTCACATTGAGGGTCTACTGGAGGGTCTACTGACATTGTCACATGGAGGGTCTACTGACATTGTCACATGGAGGGTCTACTGGAGGTTCTACTGACATTGTCACATGGAGGGTCTACTGACATTGTCACATGGAGGATCTACTGGAGGTTCTACTGACATTGTCACATGGAGGTTCTACTGACATTGTCACATGGAGGGTCTACTGACATTGTCACATGGAGGGTCTACTGACATTGTCACATGGAGGGTCTACTGGAGGTTCTACTGACATTGTCACATGGAGGGTCTACTGACATTGTCACATGGAGGGTCTACTGGAGGTTCTACTGACATTGTCACATGGAGGGTCTACTGACATTGTCACATGGAGGGTCTACTGGAGGTTCTACTGACATTGTCACATGGAGGGTCTACTGACATTGTCACATGGAGGGTCTACTGACATTGTCACATGGAGGGTCTACTGGAGGGTGTACTGACATTGTCACATGGAGGGTCTACTGGAGGGTCTACTGGCATTGTCACATGGAGGGTCTACTGACATTGTCACATTGAGGGTCTACTGGAGGGTCTACTGACATTGTCACATGGAGGGTCTACTGACATTGTCACATGGAGGGTCTACTGACATTGTCACATGGAGGGTCTACTGACATTGTCACATGGAGGGTCTACTGACATTGTCACATGGAGGGTCTACTGACATTGTCACATGGAGGGTCTACTGGAGGTTCTACTGACACTGTCACATGGAGGGTCTACTGACATTGTCACATGGAGGGTCTACTGACATTGTCACATGGAGGGTCTACTGGAGGGTCTACTGACATTGTCACATGGAGGGTCTACTGGAGGGTCTACTGACATTGTCACATGGAGGGTCTACTAGAGGGTCTACTGACATTGTCACATGGAGGGTCTACTGACATTGTCACATGGAGGGTCTACTGGAGGGTGTACTGACATTGTCACATGGAGGGTCTACTGGAGGGTCTACTGACATTGTCACATGGAGGGTCTACTGACATTGTCACATGGAGGGTCTACTGACATTGTCACATGGAGGGTCTACTGGAGGGTCTACTGACATTGTCACATGGAGGGTCTACCGGAGGGTCTACTGACATTGTCACATGGAGGGTCTACTGACATTGTCACATGGAGGGTCTACTGGAGGGTCTACTGACATTGTCACATGGAGGGTCTACCGGAGGGTCTACTGACATTGTCACATGGAGGGTCTACTGACATTGTCACATGGAGGGTCTACTGGAGGGTCTACTGGCATTGTCACATGGAGGGTCTACTGACATTGTCACATGGAGGGTCTACTGACATTGTCACATTGAGGGTCTACTGGAGGGTCTACTGACATTGTCACATGGAGGGTCTACTGACATTGTCACATGGAGGGTCTACTGACATTGTCACATTGAGGGTCTACTGGAGGGTCTACTGACATTGTCACATGGAGGGTCTACTGACATTGTCACATGGAGGGTCTACTGGAGGGTCTACTGGCATTGTCACATGGAGGGTCTACTGGAGGGTCTACTGACACTGTCACATGGAGGGTCTACTTACATTGTCACATGGAGGGTCTACTGGAGGGTCTACTGACATTGTCACATGGAGGGTCTACTGGAGGGTCTACTGACACTGTCACATGGAGGGTCTACTGACATTGTCACATTGAGGGTCTACTGGAGGGTCTACTGACATTGTCACATGGAGGGTCTACTGACATTGTCACATGGAGGGTCTACTGGAGGTTCTACTGACATTGTCACATGGAGGGTCTACTGACATTGTCACATGGAGGATCTACTGGAGGTTCTACTGACATTGTCACATGGAGGTTCTACTGACATTGTCACATGGAGGGTCTACTGACATTGTCACATGGAGGGTCTACTGACATTGTCACATGGAGGGTCTACTGGAGGTTCTACTGACATTGTCACATGGAGGGTCTACTGACATTGTCACATGGAGGGTCTACTGGAGGTTCTACTGACATTGTCACATGGAGGGTCTACTGACATTGTCACATGGAGGGTCTACTGGAGGTTCTACTGACATTGTCACATGGAGGGTCTACTGACATTGTCACATGGAGGGTCTACTGACATTGTCACATGGAGGGTCTACTGGAGGGTGTACTGACATTGTCACATGGAGGGTCTACTGGAGGGTCTACTGGCATTGTCACATGGAGGGTCTACTGACATTGTCACATTGAGGGTCTACTGGAGGGTCTACTGACATTGTCACATGGAGGGTCTACTGACATTGTCACATGGAGGGTCTACTGGAGGTTCTACTGACATTGTCACATGGAGGGTCTACTGACATTGTCACATGGAGGGTCTACTGGAGGTTCTACTAAAATCTCTGTCTTGTTTCAGCAAAAATTCTGTAACTTTTCACTCTGTGGTGATCCAATATGTCGGCTGTTCTGGTTTGTATTTCCCAGCGTGGTTCTCTTCAGCGTCATGTGAGTGCTTGAAGTCGCACCTCATTCAAGATGACAGACAAGTGCTTTATCCAATCACATACAAGGATTTTTTTTTACAAGGCCCCGCCTTCTGAAAGCCATCTCCTATTGAGAAGTCCCACATCCTTGTGTGGAGCTCAGCCAACTACAAGGATGTGGCCAGAGTCAGGTTAGGTTACAGTACCATAATCATCAAGTAGTACTTTTAATGACTATATCATGATGTACTATATTACAGTACTACCGTCAAACTGTGAAATATGAAAGCATGAACTGTGAAATATGAATACACATCAATATTAAAAATAATAATCATAATATAATAAATACATGTCCAATAACAATAATAATAATTAATCATCATCATCATAATCATAATAAATACACGTCTAAGAACAATAATAATGATTAATAATAATCATCATAATCATATTGTGCTGAAAATTTTAATTTCCACTCGGGGATTAATAAAGTATTTCTGATTCTGATTCTGAATACACGTCTAATATCAATAATGATTAATAATCATAATCTTAATAAATACATGTGCAATAACAATAATAATTATTATTAATAGTAATCACAATCATAATAATTACACATCAAATAACAATCATAATTAATAATCATAATAATAAATACACGTCCAATAACAATAATAATATTTAATGATAATAATGCTAATCATTATAAATACAGATCCAGTAACAACAATAATTAATAATAATAATAATCGTAGTCATAATAAATACACGTCCAATAACAAAAATAATTAATAATAATAATCATAATCCTAATAAATACTGGTGCGGTAACAATAATAATAATAATAATCATAAAAATCATAACCATAATAAATAAAGGTGCAGTAACAATAATAATGAATCATCATAATCATAACCATAATGAATACAGGTGCAATAGCAATAATAATTAATCATCATAATCATAGTCATAATAAATACAGGTGCAGTAACAACAATAATCATAATCATAATAAATACAGGTGCAGTAACAATAATAATAATAATCATAATAAATACAGGTGCAGTAACAATAATAATTAATCATCATAATCATAATCATAATAAATACAGATGCAGTAAAAATAATAATCATAATCACAATAAATACAGGTGCAGTAACAATAATAATAAAAATAAAAATCATAATAAATACAGGTACAGTAACAATAATAATCATAATCATAATAAATACAGGTGCAGTTACAATAATAATAATAATCATTAAAAAAAAATAGGGGTGCAGTAACAATAATAATAATAATCATAATAAATAGCGGTGCAGTAACATTAATAATAATAATCATAATCATAATAAGTACAGGTTCAGTAACAATAATAATAATAATCATAATAAATACAGGTGCAGTAACAATAATAATAATCATCATAATCATAATAAATAGGGGTGCAGTAACAATAATAATAATAATCATAATCATAATAAATAGGTGTGCAGTAACAATAATAATGATAATCATAATGATAGTAAATAGGGGTGCAGTAACAATGATAATCATAATGATAATAAATAGGGGTGCAGTAACAATAATAATAATAATCATAATAATAATAAATAGGGGTGCACTAACAATGATAATCATAATAAATAGGGGTGCAGTAACGATGATAATCATAATGATAATAAATAGGGGTGCAGTAACAATGATAATCATAATGATAATAAATAGGGGTGCAGTAACAATGATAATCATAATGATAATAAATAGGGGTGCAGTAACAATGATAATCATAATGATAATAAATAGGGGTGCATTAACAATGATAATCATAATGATAATAAATAGGGGTGCAGTAACAATGATAATCATAATGATAATAAATAGGGGTGCAGTAACAATGATAATGATAATGATAATAAATATGGGTGCAGTAACAATGATAATGATAATGATAATAAATATGGGTGCAGTAACAATGATAATGATAATGATAATAAATAGGGGTGCAGTAACAATGATAATGATAATGATAATAAATAGGGGTGCAGTAACAATGATAATCATAATGATAATAAATAGGGGTGCAGTAACAATGATAATCATAATGATAGTAAATAGGGGTGCAGTAACAATGATAATCATAATGATAATAAATAGGGGTGCAGTAACAATGATAATCATAATGATAATAAATAGGGGTGCAGTAACAATGATAATCATAATGATAATAAATAGGGGTGCAGTAACAATGATAATCATAATGATAATAAATAGGGGTGCAGTAACAATGATAATCATAATGTTAATAAATAGGGGTGCAGTAACAATGATAATGATAATGATAATAAATATGGGTGCAGTAACAATGATAATGATAATGATAATAAATATGGGTGCAGTAACAATGATAATGATAATGATAATAAATATGGGTGCAGTAACAATGATAATGATAATGATAATAAATAGGGGTGCAGCAACAATGATAATGATAATGATAATAAATAGGGGTGTAGTAACAATGATAATGATAATGATAATAAATAGGGGTGCAGTAACAATGATAATGATAATGATAATAAATAGGGGTGCAGTAACAATGATAATGATAATAAATAGGGGTGCAGTAACAATGATAATGATAATGATAATAAATATGGGTGCAGTAACAATGATAATGATAATAAATAGGGGTGCAGTAACAATGATAATGATAATGATAATAAATATGGGTGCAGTAACAATGATAATGATAATGATAATAAATATGGGTGCAGTAACAATGATAATCATAATGATAATAAATATGGGTGCAGTAACAATGATAATCATAATGATAATAAATAGGGGTGCAGTAACAATGATAATGATAATGATAATAAATATGGGTGCAGTAACAATGATAATGATAATGATAATAAATATGGGTGCAGTAACAATGATAATGATAATGATAATAAATAGGGGTGCAGTAACAATGATAATGATAATGATAATAAATAGGGGTGCAGTAACAATGATAATGATAATGATAATAAATAGGGGTGCAGTAACAATGATAATCATAATGATAATAAATAGGGGTGCAGTAACAATGATAATCATAATGATAGTAAATAGGGGTGCAGTAACAATGATAATCATAATGATAATAAATAGGGGTGCAGTAACAATGATAATCATAATGATAATAAATAGGGGTGCAGTAACAATGATAATCATAATGATAATAAATAGGGGTGCAGTAACAATGATAATCATAATGATAATAAATAGGGGTGCAGTAACAATGATAATCATAATGTTAATAAATAGGGGTGCAGTAACAATGATAATGATAATGATAATAAATATGGGTGCAGTAACAATGATAATGATAATGATAATAAATATGGGTGCAGTAACAATGATAATGATAATGATAATAAATATGGGTGCAGTAACAATGATAATGATAATGATAATAAATAGGGGTGCAGCAACAATGATAATGATAATGATAATAAATAGGGGTGTAGTAACAATGATAATGATAATGATAATAAATAGGGGTGCAGTAACAATGATAATGATAATGATAATAAATAGGGGTGCAGTAACAATGATAATGATAATAAATAGGGGTGCAGTAACAATGATAATGATAATGATAATAAATATGGGTGCAGTAACAATGATAATGATAATAAATAGGGGTGCAGTAACAATGATAATGATAATGATAATAAATATGGGTGCAGTAACAATGATAATGATAATGATAATAAATATGGGTGCAGTAACAATGATAATCATAATGATAATAAATATGGGTGCAGTAACAATGATAATGATAATGATAATAAATATGGGTGCAGTAACAATGATAATCATAATGATAATAAATAGGTGTGCAGTAACAATGGGTGTTGTGTGTGTTCCCAGCTGGGCCGTGCAGCAAGCGCCTGGCTGCAGAGAACCTTCCAGAGCACGTCCAGTGCTGCAGCTGCTCAAACACAAACACTTGACCACCACGACCACGTTACTGAACCTGCACTGCACACCTGTCCTGTCAGCAGCCACAACGAGTGGGACCCCCTGGAGGAGGTCATTGTGGGACGTGCCGACAACGCCCGTGTGCCGCCCTTCACTGTGGAAGTAAAGGTGAGCTCCTTTCACACCTGTTTCACCTGTGCAAGTAAAGGTCACCTCCTTTCACACCTGTGTCACCTGTGCAAGTAAAGGTGAGCTCCTTTCACACCTGTGTCACCTGTGCAAGTAAAGGTGAGCTCCTTTCACACCTGTGTCACCTGTGCAAGTAAAGGTCACCTCCTTTCACACCTGTGTCACCTGTGCAAGTAAAGGTGAGCTCCTTTCACACCTGTGTCACCTGTGCAAGTAAAGGTGAGCTCCTTTCACACCTGTGTCACCTGTGCAAGTAAAGGTGAGCTCCTTTCACACCTGTGTCACCTGTGCAAGTAAAGGTGAGCTCCTTTCACACCTGTGTCACCTGTGCAAGTAAAGGTGAGCTCCTTTCACACCTGTGTCACCTGTGCAAGTAAAGGTGAGCTCCTTTCACACCTGTGTCACCTGTGCAAGTAAAGGTGAGCTCCTTTCACACCTATGTCACCTGTGCAAGTAAAGGTGAGCTCCTTTCACACCTATGTCACCTGTTCAAGTAAAGGTGAGCTCCTTTCACACCTGTGTCACCTGTGCAAGTAAAGGTGAGCTCCTTTCACACCTGTGTCACCTGTGCAAGTAAAGGTGAGCTCCTTTCACACCTGTGTCACCTGTGCAAGTAAAGGTGAGCTCCTTTCACACCTGTGTCACCTGTGCAAGTAAAGGTGAGCTCCTTTCACACCTATGTCACCTGTGCAAGTAAAGGTGAGCTCCTTTCACACCTATGTCACCTGTTCAAGTAAAGGTGAGCTCCTTTCACACCTGTGTCACCTGTGCAAGTAAAGGTGAGCTCCTTTCACACCTGTGTCACCTGTGCAAGTAAAGGTGAGCTCCTTTCACACCTGTGTCACCTGTGCAAGTAAAGGTGAGCTCCTTTCACACCTGTGTCACCTGTGCAAGTAAAGGTGAGCTCCTTTCACACCTATGTCACCTGTTCAAGTAAAGGTGAGCTCCTTTCACACCTGTGTCACCTGTGCAAGTAAAGGTGAGCTCCTTTCACACCTGTCTCACCTGTGCAAGTAAAGGTGAGCTCCTTTCACACCTGTGTCACCTGTGCAAGTAAAGGTGAGCTCCTCACACCTGTGTCACCTGTGCAAGTAAAGGTGAGCTCCTTTCACACCTGTGTCACCTGTGCAAGTAAAGGTGAGCTCCTTTCACACCTGTGTCACCTGTGCAAGTAAAGGTGAGCTCCTTTCACACCTGTGTCACCTTTGCCAGAAATGAGGCTATTTTCAGGAAGAAGTTGGTGATGACAACAATCATGTCCTTATTGTCAGTACTATCAGAATTATTGTCAGTACTATCAGAATTATTGTCAGTACTATCAGAATTATTGTCAGTACTATCAGAAAAGCAAGACTAAAACCAACTACAACAAACACTAGCAATCATCTTAGCAGCATAATGTACACCAAAACTGAAGGAGACATGTGACCAAGGTATGTTGTTTCAAACCTTTCACCTTGCCATATAACTTGGTACATGTAGTCCATAATATGTCATTATTTGATCATGTCTCCATACATTGTCATGATGACTAATCATCTCCTCAGCATATAGAGAAGGACACTAGTTGTATGTATGTGTACTAAATATATCTTGTCTAGTTGTATGTGTACTAAATATATCTTGTCTAGTTGTATGTGTACTAAATATATCTTGTCTAGTTGTATGTGTACTAAATATATCTTGTCTAGTTGTATGTGTACTAAATATATCTTGTCTAGTTGTATGTGTACTAAATATATCTTGTCTAGTTGTATGTGTACTAAATATATCTTGTCTAGTTGTATGTGTACTAAATATATCTTGTCTAGTTGTATGTGTACTAAATATATCTTGTCTAGTTGTATGTGTACTAAATATATCTTGTCTAGTTGTATGTGTACTAAATATATCTTGTCTAGTTGTATGTGTACTAAATATATCTTGTCTAGTTGTATGTGTACTAAATATATCTTGTCTAGTTGTATGTGTACTAAATATATCTTGTCTAGTTGTATGTGTACTAAATATATCTTGTCTAGTTGTATGTGTACTAAATATATCTTGTCTAGTTGTATGTGTACTAAATATATCTTACCCATCCTACCCACTTCTCCATAGTGGGCTGGCTCAAGGTGGAGGACAGAGTTAAACAACTTGCACTGAGCCTAGTCTATAAAATCCGCTACACCTCCCTGATACCGAAGTACATGTCAAACTACTTCCTTAACGTAAATGACCGCCATAACCACAACACCAGGGGGAGCTCCACTAACCACGTTAAACCCAGATTCCCATCTAACAAAGGTCTTAACTCATTCTCTTTCTATGCCACATCAATGTGGAATGCACTCCCAACAGGTATAAAAGAAAGGGCATCTCTATCCTCCTTCAAAACCGCAATAAAAGTTCACCTCCAGGCAGCTACAACCCTAAACTAACACCCTCCCCGGATTGCTAATAATCAAATGTAAACAATCAAATGTAGATACTTTTTCTTTTTCTTATGCCTTCTGATCTCTCTCTCTCTCTCTCTCTCTCTCTCTCTCTCTCTCTCTCTCTCTCTCTCTCTCTCTCTCTCTCTCTCTCTATGTCCACTACTTGATGTCCATACCCCCCCCACCCACCCCCCCCCTCCACACCCCTGATTGCAAATAATGTAAATAATTCAATGTGATTATCTTGTGTGATGACTGTATCATGATGATAGTATATATGATAGTATATATCTGTATCATGATGATAGTATATATGATAGTATATATCTGTATCATGATGATAGTATATATGATAGTATATATCTGTATCATGATGATAGTATACATGATAGTATATATCTGTATCATGATGATAGTATACATGATAGTATATATCTGTATCATGATGATAGTATATATGATAGTATATATCTGTATCATGATGATAGTATATATGATAGTATATATCTGTATTATGATGATAGTATATATGATAGTATATATCTGTATCATGAATCCATTTAAGTGGACCCCGACTTAAACAAGTGTAAAAACTTATTGGGGTGTTACCATTTAGTGGTCAATTGTACGGAATATGTACTTCACTGTGCAACCTACTAATAAAAGTCTCAATCAATCAATCAATCAATCAATCCTGGCAGTTGGATGACACATGCTAACTAACTAGCTTATGTTAGCATGTATGTCCATGTGTCATTGACCGGGCTAGCATGCTAACATTACACGAGGAGCTAACGCCATCACAGGAACATACCATCTTTGTTAGACAAGATCATAGACCGTATTGGACAATATAATTGACATACCAAATGTCCATTTCCATTTATTACAAGTCATTAGAAAAGGTAAATGCCTGACTTACCTATCAAGGAGGAAATGAGCAAGTTTGGCGTCTTCTCCGCCTTCAATGTTGTCCATCTTTCAAAGCATCAAATCCTGGTTTGGTTCCCGGCTTTGTCATGACTAAGTTGAGAATGGTAACTTTCAGATAGACTAAGGTCTGACATGTTTACCAGTGGCAGTAGCCACACCATGATGGATGTGACACACCAGGATAGATGTGACACACCATGATGGATGTGACACACCAAGATGGATGTGACACACCGTGATGGATGTGACACACCGTGATGGATGTGACACACCGTGATGGATGTGACACACCAAGATGGATGTGACACACCGTGATGGATGTGACACACCGTGATGGATGTGACACACCGTGATGGATGTGACACACCGTGTTGGATGTCACACACCAAGATGGATGTGACACACCGTGATGGATGTGACACACGAAGTTGGATGTGACACACCGTGTTGGATGTGACACACCAAGTTGGATGTGACACACCGTGATGGATGTGACACACCAAGTTGGATGTGACACACCAAGATGGATGTGACACACCGTGATGGATGTGACACACCAAGTTGGATGAGACACACCGTGATGGATGTGACACACCGTGTTGGATGTGACACACCAAGTTGGATGTGACACACCGTGATGGATGTGACACACCAAGTTGGATGTGACACACCAAGATGGATGTGACACACCGTGTTGGATGTGACACACCAAGTTGGATGTGACACACCGTGATGGATGTGACACACCATGTTGGATGTGACACACCGTGTTGGATGTGACACACCAAGTTGGATGTGACACACCGTGATGGATGTGACACACCATGTTGGATGTGACACACCCTGTTGGATGTGACACACCGTGTTGGATGTGACACACCGTGATGGATGTGACACACCAAGTTGGATGTGACACACCGTGTTGGATGTGACACACCGTGTTGGATGTGACACACCGTGTTGGATGTGACACACCGAGTTGGATGTGACACACCAAGTTGGATGTGACACACCAAGTTGGATGTGACACACCGTGTTGGATGTGACACATCGTGATGGATGTGACACACCGTGTTGGATGTGACACACCAAGTTGGATGTGACACACCGTGTTGGATGTGACACACCGTGATGGATGTGACACACCGTGTTGGATGTGACACACCAAGTTGGATGTGACACACCGTGTTGGATGGGACACACCGTGTTGGATGTGACACACCGTGTTGGATGTGACACACCGTGTTGGATGTGACACACCAAGATGGATGTGACACACCAAGATGGATGTGACACACCGTGATAGATGTGACACACCGTGTTGGATGTGACACACCGTGTTGGATGTGACACACCGTGTTGGATGTGACACACCGTGTTGGATGTGACACACCGTGTTGGATGTGACACACCGTGTTGGATGTGACACACTCCCAGCTGAGTAAAAGGAGACTGATGTGTTGCTGTCCTGCAGGCCAACACATACGAGAAGTACTGGTCCTTCTACCAGAAGTTTGGGGGCCAACCTTTTCCTGCGGACCACTTAAAGAAAGCTGTTGCTGAGGTCGAAGAAATGTGTAATATTCTGCATCATGAGGGCGTCACTGTGAGGAGACCAGAACCCATAGACTGGTCTCTGGAATACAAGACTCCAGACTTCCAGTCATCAGGTAAACATCCATCATGTCTATAGATGTTCTCACTCATCCATCATGTCTATAGATGTTGTTCATCATCCATCATGTCCATAGATGTTCTCACTCATCCATCATGTCTATAGATGTTGTTCATCATCCATCATGTCTATAGATGTTCTCACTCATCCATCATGTCTATAGATGTTCTCACTCATCCATCATGTCTATAGATGTTGTTCATCATCCATCATGTCTATAGATGTTCTCACTCATCCATCATGTCTATAGATGTTCTCACTCATCCATCATGTCTATAGATGTTCTCACTCATCCATCATGTCTATAGATGTTGTTCATCATCCATCATGTCTATAGATGTTCTCACTCATCCATCATGTCTATAGATGTTCTCACTCATCCATCATGTCCATAGATGTTGTTCATCATCCATCATGTCTATAGATGTTGTTCATCATCCATCATGTCTATAGATGTTCTCACTCATCCATCATGTCTATAGATGTTCTCACTCATCCATCATGTCTATAGATGTTCTCACTCATCCATCATGTCTATAGATGTTCTCACTCATCCATCATGTCTATAGATGTTCTCACTCATCCATCATGTCTATAGATGTTCTCACTCATCCATCATGTCTATAGATGTTCTCACTCATCCATCATGTCTATAGATGTTGTTCATCATCCATCATGTCTATAGATGTTCTCACTCATCCATCATGTCTATAGATGTTGTTCATCATCCATCATGTCTATAGATGTTGTTCATCATCCATCATGTCTATAGATGTTGTTCATCATCCATCATGTCTATAGATGTTGTTCATCATCCATCATGTCTATAGATGTTCTCACTCATCCATCATGTCTATAGATGTTGTTCATCATCCATCATGTCTATAGATGTTCTCACTCATCCATCATGTCTATAGATGTTGTTCATCATCCATCATGTCTATAGATGTTGTTCATCATCCATCATGTCTATAGATGTTCTCACTCATCCATCATGTCTATAGATGTTCTCACTCATCCATCATGTCTATAGATGTTCTCACTCATCCATCATGTCTATAGATGTTGTTCATCATCCATCATGTCCATAGATGTTCTCACTCATCCATCATGTCTATAGATGTTCTCACTCATCCATCATGTCTATAGATGTTCTCACTCATCCATCATGTCTATAGATGTTGTTCATCATCCATCATGTCTATAGATGTTCTCACTCATCCATCATGTCTATAGATGTTCTCACTCATCCATCATGTCTATAGATGTTCTCACTCATCCATCATGTCTATAGATGTTCTCACTCATCCATCATGTCTATAGATGTTGTTCATCATCCATCATGTCTATAGATGTTGTTCATCATCCATCATGTCTATAGATGTTGTTCATCATCCATCATGTCTATAGATGTTGTTCATCATCCATCATGTCTATAGATGTTCTCACTCATCCATCATGTCTATAGATGTTGTTCATCATCCATCATGTCTATAGATGTTCTCACTCATCCATCATGTCTATAGATGTTGTTCATCATCCATCATGTCTATAGATGTTCTCACTCATCCATCATGTCTATAGATGTTGTTCATCATCCATCATGTCTATAGATGTTGTTCATCATCCATCATGTCTATAGATGTTGTTCATCATCCATCATGTCTATAGATGTTGTTCATCATCCATCATGTCTATAGATGTTGTTCATCATCCATCATGTCTATAGATGTTGTTCATCATCCATCATGTCTATAGATGTTGTTCATCATCCATCATGTCTATAGATGTTGTTCATCATCCATCATGTCTATAGATGTTGTTCATCATCCATCATGTCTATAGATGTTCTCACTCATCCATCATGTCTATAGATGTTGTTCATCATCCATCATGTCTATAGATGTTGTTCATCATCCATCATGTCTATAGATGTTGTTCATCATCCATCATGTCTATAGATGTTGTTCATCATCCATCATGTCTATAGATGTTGTTCATCATCCATCATGTCTATAGATGTTGTTCATCATCCATCATGTCTATAGATGTTCTCACTCATCCATCATGTCTATAGATGTTGTTCATCATCCATCATGTCTATAGATGTTGTTCATCATCCATCATGTCTATAGATGTTGTTCATCATCCATCATGTCTATAGATGTTGTTCATCATCCATCATGTCTATAGATGTTCTCACTCATCCATCATGTCTATAGATGTTCTCACTCATCCATCATGTCTATAGATGTTCTCACTCATCCATCATGTCTATAGATGTTCTCACTCATCCATCATGTCTATAGATGTTCTCACTCATCCATCATGTCTATAGATGTTCTCACTCATCCATCATGTCTATAGATGTTGTTCATCATCCATCATGTCTATAGATGTTGTTCATCATCCATCATGTCTATAGATGTTGTTCATCATCCATCATGTCTATAGATGTTGTTCATCATCCATCATGTCTATAGATGTTCTCACTCATCCATCATGTCTATAGATGTTGTTCATCATCCATCATGTCTATAGATGTTCTCACTCATCCATCATGTCTATAGATGTTGTTCATCATCCATCATGTCTATAGATGTTGTTCATCATCCATCATGTCTATAGATGTTGTTCATCATCCATCATGTCTATAGATGTTGTTCATCATCCATCATGTCTATAGATG
This sequence comes from Entelurus aequoreus, assembly GCF_033978785.1. Classification (NCBI taxonomy): domain Eukaryota; kingdom Metazoa; phylum Chordata; class Actinopteri; order Syngnathiformes; family Syngnathidae; genus Entelurus; species Entelurus aequoreus. The sequence goes on from NC_084732.1 coordinate 90,258,918, forward strand.
TTGTTCATCATCCATCATGTCTATAGATGTTCTCACTCATCCATCATGTCTATAGATGTTCTCACTCATCCATCATGTCTATAGATGTTCTCACTCATCCATCATGTCTATAGATGTTGTTCATCATCCATCATGTCTATAGATGTTCTCACTCATCCATCATGTCTATAGATGTTGTTCATCATCCATCATGTCTATAGATGTTGTTCATCATCCATCATGTCTATAGATGTTGTTCATCATCCATCATGTCTATAGATGTTCTCACTCATCCATCATGTCTATAGATGTTCTCACTCATCCATCATGTCTATAGATGTTCTCACTCATCCATCATGTCTATAGATGTTCTCACTCATCCATCATGTCTATAGATGTTCTCACTCATCCATCATGTCTATAGATGTTGTTCATCATCCATCATGTCTATAGATGTTGTTCATCATCCATCATGTCTATAGATGTTGTTCATCATCCATCATGTCTATAGATGTTGTTCATCATCCATCATGTCTATAGATGTTGTTCATCATCCATCATGTCTATAGATGTTCTCACTCATCCATCATGTCTATAGATGTTCTCACTCATCCATCATGTCTATAGATGTTCTCACTCATCCATCATGTCTATAGATGTTCTCACTCATCCATCATGTCTATAGATGTTCTCACTCATCCATCATGTCTATAGATGTTCTCACTCATCCATCATGTCTATAGATGTTGTTCATCATCCATCATGTCTATAGATGTTCTCACTCATCCATCATGTCTATAGATGTTCTCACTCATCCATCATGTCCATAGATGTTGTTCATCATCCATCATGTCTATAGATGTTCTCACTCATCCATCATGTCTATAGATGTTGTTTATCATCCATCATGTCTATAGATGTTGTTCATCATCCATCATGTCTATAGATGTTGTTCATCATCCATCATGTCTATAGATGTTGTTCATCATCCATCATGTCTATAGATGTTGTTCATCATCCATCATGTCTATAGATGTTGTTTATCATCCATCATGTCTATAGATGTTGTTCATCATCCATCATGTCTATAGATGTTCTCACTCATCCATCATGTCTATAGATGTTCTCACTCATCCATCATGTCTATAGATGTTCTCACTCATCCATCATGTCTATAGATGTTCTCACTCATCCATCATGTCTATAGATGTTCTCACTCATCCATCATGTCTATAGATGTTCTCACTCATCCATCATGTCTATAGATGTTGTTCATCATCCATCATGTCCATAGATGTTCTCACTCATCCATCATGTCTATAGATGTTGTTCATCATCCATCATGTCTATAGATGTTCTCACTCATCCATCATGTCTATAGATGTTGTTCATCATCCATCATGTCCATAGATGTTCTCACTCATCCATCATGTCTATAGATGTTCTCACTCATCCATCATGTCTATAGATGTTGTTCATCATCCATCATGTCTATAGATGTTCTCACTCATCCATCATGTCTATAGATGTTGTTTATCATCCATCATGTCTATAGATGTTGTTCATCATCCATCATGTCTATAGATGTTGTTCATCATCCATCATGTCTATAGATGTTGTTCATCATCCATCATGTCTATAGATGTTGTTCATCATCCATCATGTCTATAGATGTTGTTTATCATCCATCATGTCTATAGATGTTGTTCATCATCCATCATGTCTATAGATGTTGTTTATCATCCATCATGTCTATAGATGTTGTTCATCATCCATCATGTCTATAGATGTTGTTCATCATCCATCATGTCTATAGATGTTCTCACTCATCCATCATGTCTATAGATGTTCTCACTCATCCATCATGTCTATAGATGTTCTCACTCATCCATCATGTCTATAGATGTTCTCACTCATCCATCATGTCTATAGATGTTCTCACTCATCCATCATGTCTATAGATGTTCTCACTCATCCATCATGTCTATAGATGTTGTTCATCATCCATCATGTCCATAGATGTTCTCACTCATCCATCATGTCTATAGATGTTGTTCATCATCCATCATGTCTATAGATGTTCTCACTCATCCATCATGTCTATAGATGTTCTCACTCATCCATCATGTCTATAGATGTTCTCACTCATCCATCATGTCTATAGATGTTCTCACTCATCCATCATGTCTATAGATGTTCTCACTCATCCATCATGTCTATAGATGTTCTCACTCATCCATCATGTCTATAGATGTTCTCACTCATCCATCATGTCTATAGATGTTGTTCATCATCCATCATGTCTATAGATGTTGTTCATCATCCATCATGTCTATAGATGTTGTTCATCATCCATCATGTCTATAGATGTTGTTCATCATCCATCATGTCTATAGATGTTCTCACTCATCCATCATGTCTATAGATGTTGTTCATCATCCATCATGTCTATAGATGTTCTCACTCATCCATCATGTCTATAGATGTTGTTCATCATCCATCATGTCTATAGATGTTCTCACTCATCCATCATGTCTATAGATGTTGTTCATCATCCATCATGTCTATAGATGTTCTCACTCATCCATCATGTCTATAGATGTTGTTCATCATCCATCATGTCTATAGATGTTGTTCATCATCCATCATGTCTATAGATGTTGTTCATCATCCATCATGTCTATAGATGTTGTTCATCATCCATCATGTCTATAGATGTTGTTCATCATCCATCATGTCTATAGATGTTGTTCATCATCCATCATGTCTATAGATGTTGTTCATCATCCATCATGTCTATAGATGTTGTTCATCATCCATCATGTCTATAGATGTTGTTCATCATCCATCATGTCTATAGATGTTCTCACTCATCCATCATGTCTATAGATGTTCTCACTCATCCATCATGTCTATAGATGTTGTTCATCATCCATCATGTCTATAGATGTTCTCACTCATCCATCATGTCTATAGATGTTCTCACTCATCCATCATGTCTATAGATGTTGTTCATCATCCATCATGTCTATAGATGTTGTTCATCATCCATCATGTCTATAGATGTTGTTCATCATCCATCATGTCTATAGATGTTCTCACTCATCCATCATGTCTATAGATGTTCTCACTCATCCATCATGTCTATAGATGTTCTCACTCATCCATCATGTCTATAGATGTTGTTCATCATCCATCATGTCTATAGATGTTGTTCATCATCCATCATGTCTATAGATGTTATTCATCATCCATCATGTCTATAGATGTTGTTCATCATCCATCATGTCTATAGATGTTCTCATTCATCCATCATGTCTATAGATGTTGTTCATCATCCATCATGTCTATAGATGTTGTTCATCATCCATCATGTCTATAGATGTTGTTCATCATCCATCATGTCTATAGATGTTCTCACTCATCCATCATGTCTATAGATGTTGTTCATCATCCATCATGTCTATAGATGTTGTTCATCATCCATCATGTCTATAGATGTTGTTCATCATCCATCATGTCTATAGATGTTGTTCATCATCCATCATGTCTATAGATGTTCTCACTCATCCATCATGTCTATAGATGTTCTCACTCATCCATCATGTCTATAGATGTTCTCACTCATCCATCATGTCTATAGATGTTGTTCATCATCCATCATGTCTATAGATGTTCTCACTCATCCATCATGTCTATAGATGTTCTCACTCATCCATCATGTCCATAGATGTTGTTCATCATCCATCATGTCTATAGATGTTGTTCATCATCCATCATGTCTATAGATGTTGTTCATCATCCATCATGTCTATAGATGTTGTTCATCATCCATCATGTCTATAGATGTTCTCACTCATCCATCATGTCTATAGATGTTCTCACTCATCCATCATGTCTATAGATGTTCTCACTCATCCATCATGTCTATAGATGTTCTCACTCATCCATCATGTCTATAGATGTTGTTCATCATCCATCATGTCTATAGATGTTGTTCATCATCCATCATGTCTATAGATGTTGTTCATCATCCATCATGTCTATAGATGTTGTTCATCATCCATCATGTCTATAGATGTTGTTCATCATCCATCATGTCTATAGATGTTGTTTATCATCCATCATGTCTATAGATGTTGTTCATCATCCATCATGTCTATAGATGTTGTTTATCATCCATCATGTCTATAGATGTTGTTCATCATCCATCATGTCTATAGATGTTGTTCATCATCCATCATGTCTATAGATGTTCTCACTCATCCATCATGTCTATAGATGTTCTCACTCATCCATCATGTCTATAGATGTTCTCACTCATCCATCATGTCTATAGATGTTCTCACTCATCCATCATGTCTATAGATGTTCTCACTCATCCATCATGTCTATAGATGTTGTTCATCATCCATCATGTCCATAGATGTTCTCACTCATCCATCATGTCTATAGATGTTGTTCATCATCCATCATGTCTATAGATGTTCTCACTCATCCATCATGTCTATAGATGTTCTCACTCATCCATCATGTCTATAGATGTTCTCACTCATCCATCATGTCTATAGATGTTCTCACTCATCCATCATGTCTATAGATGTTCTCACTCATCCATCATGTCTATAGATGTTGTTCATCATCCATCATGTCTATAGATGTTGTTCATCATCCATCATGTCTATAGATGTTGTTCATCATCCATCATGTCTATAGATGTTGTTCATCATCCATCATGTCTATAGATGTTCTCACTCATCCATCATGTCTATAGATGTTGTTCATCATCCATCATGTCTATAGATGTTCTCACTCATCCATCATGTCTATAGATGTTGTTCATCATCCATCATGTCTATAGATGTTCTCACTCATCCATCATGTCTATAGATGTTGTTCATCATCCATCATGTCTATAGATGTTCTCACTCATCCATCATGTCTATAGATGTTGTTCATCATCCATCATGTCTATAGATGTTGTTCATCATCCATCATGTCTATAGATGTTGTTCATCATCCATCATGTCTATAGATGTTGTTCATCATCCATCATGTCTATAGATGTTGTTCATCATCCATCATGTCTATAGATGTTGTTCATCATCCATCATGTCTATAGATGTTGTTCATCATCCATCATGTCTATAGATGTTGTTCATCATCCATCATGTCTATAGATGTTGTTCATCATCCATCATGTCTATAGATGTTCTCACTCATCCATCATGTCTATAGATGTTCTCACTCATCCATCATGTCTATAGATGTTGTTCATCATCCATCATGTCTATAGATGTTCTCACTCATCCATCATGTCTATAGATGTTCTCACTCATCCATCATGTCTATAGATGTTGTTCATCATCCATCATGTCTATAGATGTTGTTCATCATCCATCATGTCTATAGATGTTGTTCATCATCCATCATGTCTATAGATGTTCTCACTCATCCATCATGTCTATAGATGTTCTCACTCATCCATCATGTCTATAGATGTTCTCACTCATCCATCATGTCTATAGATGTTGTTCATCATCCATCATGTCTATAGATGTTGTTCATCATCCATCATGTCTATAGATGTTATTCATCATCCATCATGTCTATAGATGTTGTTCATCATCCATCATGTCTATAGATGTTATTCATCATCCATCATGTCTATAGATGTTGTTCATCATCCATCATGTCCATAGATGTTCTCACTCATCCATCATGTCTATAGATGTTGTTCATCATCCATCATGTCTATAGATGTTCTCACTCATCCATCATGTCTATAGATGTTCTCACTCATCCATCATGTCTATAGATGTTCTCACTCATCCATCATGTCTATAGATGTTCTCACTCATCCATCATGTCTATAGATGTTCTCACTCATCCATCATGTCTATAGATGTTCTCACTCATCCATCATGTCTATAGATGTTCTCACTCATCCATCATGTCTATAGATGTTGTTCATCATCCATCATGTCTATAGATGTTGTTCATCATCCATCATGTCTATAGATGTTGTTCATCATCCATCATGTCTATAGATGTTGTTCATCATCCATCATGTCTATAGATGTTCTCACTCATCCATCATGTCTATAGATGTTGTTCATCATCCATCATGTCTATAGATGTTCTCACTCATCCATCATGTCTATAGATGTTGTTCATCATCCATCATGTCTATAGATGTTCTCACTCATCCATCATGTCTATAGATGTTGTTCATCATCCATCATGTCTATAGATGTTCTCACTCATCCATCATGTCTATAGATGTTGTTCATCATCCATCATGTCTATAGATGTTGTTCATCATCCATCATGTCTATAGATGTTGTTCATCATCCATCATGTCTATAGATGTTGTTCATCATCCATCATGTCTATAGATGTTGTTCATCATCCATCATGTCTATAGATGTTGTTCATCATCCATCATGTCTATAGATGTTGTTCATCATCCATCATGTCTATAGATGTTGTTCATCATCCATCATGTCTATAGATGTTGTTCATCATCCATCATGTCTATAGATGTTCTCACTCATCCATCATGTCTATAGATGTTCTCACTCATCCATCATGTCTATAGATGTTGTTCATCATCCATCATGTCTATAGATGTTCTCACTCATCCATCATGTCTATAGATGTTCTCACTCATCCATCATGTCTATAGATGTTGTTCATCATCCATCATGTCTATAGATGTTGTTCATCATCCATCATGTCTATAGATGTTGTTCATCATCCATCATGTCTATAGATGTTCTCACTCATCCATCATGTCTATAGATGTTCTCACTCATCCATCATGTCTATAGATGTTCTCACTCATCCATCATGTCTATAGATGTTGTTCATCATCCATCATGTCTATAGATGTTGTTCATCATCCATCATGTCTATAGATGTTATTCATCATCCATCATGTCTATAGATGTTGTTCATCATCCATCATGTCTATAGATGTTCTCATTCATCCATCATGTCTATAGATGTTGTTCATCATCCATCATGTCTATAGATGTTGTTCATCATCCATCATGTCTATAGATGTTGTTCATCATCCATCATGTCTATAGATGTTCTCACTCATCCATCATGTCTATAGATGTTGTTCATCATCCATCATGTCTATAGATGTTGTTCATCATCCATCATGTCTATAGATGTTGTTCATCATCCATCATGTCTATAGATGTTGTTCATCATCCATCATGTCTATAGATGTTCTCACTCATCCATCATGTCTATAGATGTTCTCACTCATCCATCATGTCTATAGATGTTCTCACTCATCCATCATGTCTATAGATGTTGTTCATCATCCATCATGTCTATAGATGTTCTCACTCATCCATCATGTCTATAGATGTTCTCACTCATCCATCATGTCCATAGATGTTGTTCATCATCCATCATGTCTATAGATGTTGTTCATCATCCATCATGTCTATAGATGTTGTTCATCATCCATCATGTCTATAGATGTTGTTCATCATCCATCATGTCTATAGATGTTCTCACTCATCCATCATGTCTATAGATGTTCTCACTCATCCATCATGTCTATAGATGTTCTCACTCATCCATCATGTCTATAGATGTTCTCACTCATCCATCATGTCTATAGATGTTGTTCATCATCCATCATGTCTATAGATGTTGTTCATCATCCATCATGTCTATAGATGTTGTTCATCATCCATCATGTCTATAGATGTTGTTCATCATCCATCATGTCTATAGATGTTGTTCATCATCCATCATGTCTATAGATGTTGTTTATCATCCATCATGTCTATAGATGTTGTTCATCATCCATCATGTCTATAGATGTTGTTTATCATCCATCATGTCTATAGATGTTGTTCATCATCCATCATGTCTATAGATGTTGTTCATCATCCATCATGTCTATAGATGTTCTCACTCATCCATCATGTCTATAGATGTTCTCACTCATCCATCATGTCTATAGATGTTCTCACTCATCCATCATGTCTATAGATGTTCTCACTCATCCATCATGTCTATAGATGTTCTCACTCATCCATCATGTCTATAGATGTTCTCACTCATCCATCATGTCTATAGATGTTGTTCATCATCCATCATGTCCATAGATGTTCTCACTCATCCATCATGTCTATAGATGTTGTTCATCATCCATCATGTCTATAGATGTTCTCACTCATCCATCATGTCTATAGATGTTCTCACTCATCCATCATGTCTATAGATGTTCTCACTCATCCATCATGTCTATAGATGTTCTCACTCATCCATCATGTCTATAGATGTTCTCACTCATCCATCATGTCTATAGATGTTCTCACTCATCCATCATGTCTATAGATGTTCTCACTCATCCATCATGTCTATAGATGTTGTTCATCATCCATCATGTCTATAGATGTTGTTCATCATCCATCATGTCTATAGATGTTGTTCATCATCCATCATGTCTATAGATGTTGTTCATCATCCATCATGTCTATAGATGTTCTCACTCATCCATCATGTCTATAGATGTTGTTCATCATCCATCATGTCTATAGATGTTCTCACTCATCCATCATGTCTATAGATGTTGTTCATCATCCATCATGTCTATAGATGTTCTCACTCATCCATCATGTCTATAGATGTTGTTCATCATCCATCATGTCTATAGATGTTCTCACTCATCCATCATGTCTATAGATGTTGTTCATCATCCATCATGTCTATAGATGTTGTTCATCATCCATCATGTCTATAGATGTTGTTCATCATCCATCATGTCTATAGATGTTGTTCATCATCCATCATGTCTATAGATGTTGTTCATCATCCATCATGTCTATAGATGTTGTTCATCATCCATCATGTCTATAGATGTTGTTCATCATCCATCATGTCTATAGATGTTGTTCATCATCCATCATGTCTATAGATGTTGTTCATCATCCATCATGTCTATAGATGTTCTCACTCATCCATCATGTCTATAGATGTTCTCACTCATCCATCATGTCTATAGATGTTGTTCATCATCCATCATGTCTATAGATGTTCTCACTCATCCATCATGTCTATAGATGTTCTCACTCATCCATCATGTCTATAGATGTTGTTCATCATCCATCATGTCTATAGATGTTGTTCATCATCCATCATGTCTATAGATGTTGTTCATCATCCATCATGTCTATAGATGTTCTCACTCATCCATCATGTCTATAGATGTTCTCACTCATCCATCATGTCTATAGATGTTCTCACTCATCCATCATGTCTATAGATGTTGTTCATCATCCATCATGTCTATAGATGTTGTTCATCATCCATCATGTCTATAGATGTTATTCATCATCCATCATGTCTATAGATGTTGTTCATCATCCATCATGTCTATAGATGTTATTCATCATCCATCATGTCTATAGATGTTGTTCATCATCCATCATGTCCATAGATGTTCTCACTCATCCATCATGTCTATAGATGTTGTTCATCATCCATCATGTCTATAGATGTTCTCACTCATCCATCATGTCTATAGATGTTCTCACTCATCCATCATGTCTATAGATGTTCTCACTCATCCATCATGTCTATAGATGTTCTCACTCATCCATCATGTCTATAGATGTTCTCACTCATCCATCATGTCTATAGATGTTCTCACTCATCCATCATGTCTATAGATGTTCTCACTCATCCATCATGTCTATAGATGTTGTTCATCATCCATCATGTCTATAGATGTTGTTCATCATCCATCATGTCTATAGATGTTGTTCATCATCCATCATGTCTATAGATGTTGTTCATCATCCATCATGTCTATAGATGTTCTCACTCATCCATCATGTCTATAGATGTTGTTCATCATCCATCATGTCTATAGATGTTCTCACTCATCCATCATGTCTATAGATGTTGTTCATCATCCATCATGTCTATAGATGTTCTCACTCATCCATCATGTCTATAGATGTTGTTCATCATCCATCATGTCTATAGATGTTCTCACTCATCCATCATGTCTATAGATGTTGTTCATCATCCATCATGTCTATAGATGTTGTTCATCATCCATCATGTCTATAGATGTTGTTCATCATCCATCATGTCTATAGATGTTGTTCATCATCCATCATGTCTATAGATGTTGTTCATCATCCATCATGTCTATAGATGTTGTTCATCATCCATCATGTCTATAGATGTTGTTCATCATCCATCATGTCTATAGATGTTGTTCATCATCCATCATGTCTATAGATGTTGTTCATCATCCATCATGTCTATAGATGTTCTCACTCATCCATCATGTCTATAGATGTTCTCACTCATCCATCATGTCTATAGATGTTGTTCATCATCCATCATGTCTATAGATGTTCTCACTCATCCATCATGTCTATAGATGTTCTCACTCATCCATCATGTCTATAGATGTTGTTCATCATCCATCATGTCTATAGATGTTGTTCATCATCCATCATGTCTATAGATGTTGTTCATCATCCATCATGTCTATAGATGTTCTCACTCATCCATCATGTCTATAGATGTTCTCACTCATCCATCATGTCTATAGATGTTCTCACTCATCCATCATGTCTATAGATGTTGTTCATCATCCATCATGTCTATAGATGTTGTTCATCATCCATCATGTCTATAGATGTTATTCATCATCCATCATGTCTATAGATGTTGTTCATCATCCATCATGTCTATAGATGTTCTCATTCATCCATCATGTCTATAGATGTTGTTCATCATCCATCATGTCTATAGATGTTGTTCATCATCCATCATGTCTATAGATGTTGTTCATCATCCATCATGTCTATAGATGTTCTCACTCATCCATCATGTCTATAGATGTTGTTCATCATCCATCATGTCTATAGATGTTGTTCATCATCCATCATGTCTATAGATGTTGTTCATCATCCATCATGTCTATAGATGTTGTTCATCATCCATCATGTCTATAGATGTTCTCACTCATCCATCATGTCTATAGATGTTCTCACTCATCCATCATGTCTATAGATGTTCTCACTCATCCATCATGTCTATAGATGTTGTTCATCATCCATCATGTCTATAGATGTTCTCACTCATCCATCATGTCTATAGATGTTCTCACTCATCCATCATGTCTATAGATGTTGTTTATCATCCATCATGTCTATAGATGTTGTTCATCATCCATCATGTCTATAGATGTTGTTCATCATCCATCATGTCTATAGATGTTGTTTATCATCCATCATGTCTATAGATGTTGTTCATCATCCATCATGTCCATAGATGTTGTTTATCATCCATCATGTCTATAGATGTTGTTCATCATCCATCATGTCTATAGATGTTGTTCATCATCCATCATGTCTATAGATGTTGTTCATCATCCATCATGTCTATAGATGTTCTCACTCATCCATCATGTCTATAGATGTTCTCACTCATCCATCATGTCTATAGATGTTGTTCATCATCCATCATGTCTATAGATGTTCTCACTCATCCATCATGTCTATAGATGTTCTCACTCATCCATCATGTCTATAGATGTTCTCACTCATCCATCATGTCTATAGATGTTGTTCATCATCCATCATGTCTATAGATGTTCTCACTCATCCATCATGTCTATAGATGTTGTTCATCATCCATCATGTCTATAGATGTTGTTCATCATCCATCATGTCTATAGATGTTCTCACTCATCCATCATGTCTATAGATGTTGTTCATCATGCTAGATGTTGTTCATCATGCTAGATGTTGTTCATCATGTGTATAGATGTTGTTCATCATGTGTATATATGTTGTTCATCATCCTAGATGTTGTTCATCATGTGTATAGATGTTGTTCATCATGTGTATAGATGTTGTTCATCATGTGTATGGATGTTGTTCATCATGTGTATAGATGTTGTTCATCATGTGTATAGATGTTGTTCATCATGTGTATAGATGTTGTTCATCATGTGTATAGATGTTGTTCATCATGTGTATAGATGTTGTTCATCATGTGTATAGATGTTGTTCATCATGTGTATAGATGTTGTTCATCATGTGTATAGATGTTGTTCATCATGTGTATAGATGTTGTTCATCATGTGTATAGATGCTGTTCATCATGTGTATAGATGTTGTTCATCATGTGTATAGATGTTGTTCATCATGTGTATAGATGTTGTTCATCATGTGTATAGATGTTGTTCATCATGTGTATAGATGTTGTTCATCATGTGTATAGATGTTGTTCATCATGTGTATAGATGTTGTTCATCATGTGTATAGATGTTGTTCATCATGTGTATAGATGTTGTTCATCATGTGTATAGATGTTGTTCATCATGTGTATAGATGTTGTTCATCATGTGTATAGAAGGGTTGAGAGTGTGGATGGAGTGAAGGAGCTGAGAAGAGCAACATGTATTGACTGCAAGGATGCTCCTGGTTTCTACAGGCATGTATGCCGCCATGCCCCGAGACATCCTGATGGTGGTGGGGAATGAGATCATCGAGGCTCCGATGGCGTGGAGGTCTCGCTTCTTTGAGTACCGAGCATACCGGCCTCTGATCAAGGAGTACTTCACAAAAGGTGCTAAGTGGACCACAGCTCCCAAACCCACCATGGCTGATGAGCTCTACGATCAGGTGAGTTCTTCTTCTGCTTCCCTGCACCCTGAAGGATCTCTGACTGGGAATCCCTGACTTGTTCAGGACTATCCCATCCGCACGGTGGAGGACCGACACAAGCTGGCCGCTCAGGGCAAGTTTGTGACCACGGAGCACGAACCCTGCTTTGATGCTGCAGACTTCATCCGGGCTGGGAGGGACCTCTTCGTGCAGAGAAGTCAGGTAGCTGCAGGAGGCCAGCATAGTTGTACTGGTACTAGTAGTACTGGAGTACTGGTACTAGTAGTACTGGAGTAGGAGTACTAGTAATACTGGAGTAGGAGTACTAGTAATACTGGAGTAGGAGTACTAGTAATAGCAGTACTGGAGTAGGAGTACTGGTACTAGTAGTACTGGAGTAGGAGTACTGGTACTAGTAGTACTGGAGTACTGGTACTAGTAGTACTGGAGTAGGAGTACTGGTATTAGTAGTAGTACTGTAGTAGGAGTACTAGTAGTAGGAGTACTAGTACTAGTAGTACTGTAGTAGGAGTACTAGTACTAGTAGTACTGTAGTAGGAGTACTAGTACTAGTAGTAGTACTGTAGTAGGAGTACTGTAGTAGGAGTACTAGTACCAGTAGTACAGTAGTTTCAGTACTAATACTCGTAGTACTGTAGTATCAATCAATCAATCAATCAATCAATGTTTATTTATATAGCCCTAAATCACAAGTGTCTCAAAGGGCTGTACAAGCCACAACGACATCCTCGGTACAGAGCCCACATACGGGCAAGGAAAAACTCACCCCAGTGGGACGTCGGTGAATGACTATGAGAAACCTTGGAGAGGACCGCATATGTGGGTAACCCCCCCCCCCTCTAGGGGAGACCGAAAGCAACGGATGTCGAGTGGGTCTGACATAACATTGTGAAAGTAGTAGGAGTACAAGTACTAGTAGTACTGTAGTAGGAGTACTAGTACTAATAGTAGTACTGTAGTAGGAGTACTAGTACTAGTAGTACTGTAGTAGGAGTACTAGTACTAGTAGTAGTACTGTAGTAGGAGTACTGTAGTAGGAGTACTAGTACCAGTAGTACAGTAGTTTCAGTACTAATACTCGTAGTACTGTAGTAGGAGTACAAGTACTAGTAGTACTGTAGTAGGAGTACTAGTACTAGTACTGTAGTAGGAGTACTAGTACTAGTAGTACTGTAGTAGGAGTACTAGTAATAGTAGTAGTACTGTAGTAGGAGTACTAGTACTAGTAGTACTGTAGTAGGAGTACTAGTACTAGTAGTAGTACTGTAGTAGGAGTACTAGTACTAGTAGTAGTACTGTAGTAGGAGTACTAGTACTAGTAGTAGTACTGTAGTAGGAGTACTAGTACTAGTAGTAGTACTGTAGTAGGAGTACTAGTACTAGTAGTACTCCTCTGTTGCTTGAAGTGGTTGACAGAAACATCAAAGCAACTCTTTGCTACTGTTGAACTTTAGCCTTGGACTGGAAGTCAAAGTCCACATTGTAATCACAAGTGTGACTATCAGCAAAAGTATTTGACAAAGTAGCAAGAGGGAAGAAAACTTCAATCTCACAGATTTATTCAAACGTTCACAACTAGAATAACATTTTGCTTCACTAGCATTTGCAGCCAAATGTTTGAAGTCTGACTCTTTCAAAATAAAATAACAAAATAAACACTTCTATAATGTATATATATAATAATAATACATATATAATCCACTTATATAATGTATATATGTAATATGTATAATACACTTATATAATGCATATATGTAATGATATAGTTCTATAATGCATATATGTAATGATATAGTTCTATAATGCATATATGTAATGATATAGTTCTATAATGCATATATAGTTCTATAATGCATATATGTAATGATATAGTTCTATAATGCATATACAGTTCTATAATGCATATATGTAATGATATAGTTCTATAATGCATATATAGTTCTATAATGCATATATGTAATGATATAGTTCTATAATGCATATACAGTTCTATAATGCATATATGAAATGATATAGTTCTATAATGCATATATGTAATGATATAGTTATATAATGCATATATGTAATGATATAGTTCTATAATGCATATATGTAATGATATAGTTCTATAATGCATATATGTAATGATACAGTTCTATAATGCATATATGTAATGATATAGTTCTATAATGCATATATGTAATGATATAGTTCTATAATGCATATATGTAATTATACAGTTCTATAATGCATATATATAATGATATAGTTTTATAATGCATATATAGTTCTATAATGCATATATGTAATGATATAGTTCTATAATGCATATATGTAATGATATAGTTCTATAATGCATATATGTAATGATATAGTTCTATAATGCATATATGTAATGATATAGTTCTATAATGCATATATGTAATGATATAGTTCTATAATGCATATATGTAATGATACAGTTCTATAATGCATATATGTAATGATATAGTTCTATAATGCATATATGTAATGATATAGTTCTATAATGCATATATAGTTCTATAATGCATATATAGTTCTATAATGCATATATGTAATGATACAGTTCTATAATGCATATATGTAATGATATAGTTCTATAATGCATATATGTAATGATATAGTTCTATAATGCATATATGTAATGATATAGTTCTATAATGCATATATAGTTCTATAATGCATATATAGTTCTATAATGCATATATGTAATGATATAGTTCTATAATGCATATATAGTTCTATAATGCATATATAGTTCTATAATGCATATATGTAAACATATAAACATGCTAACTGCGTGTTAGCACATTAGAGTCTTTGAAGAAAAAAGTATTCCAAAGCTGACTAAATGTTTAGTGTTAGTTTTCATAGAAGAGTTTATTTGTTAAAGGAGCAAACTCCCGTTCAAGAATCATTGAAAGAGTTCTACTTCATAGTAAAGTTCTACTTTGTATTTCCCAAAGAGTATTTGAACTCGTGTGCATGGCTGACATGTCACTGGGTCCATGGTCTGGGCAAGAGCACATAAAGCCAAGACCAGGACTGGGACACACCTTTATTCCAACCTCTGTTGTTCACCTGTCCATCCCTCAGGTGACAAACTTCATGGGCATCGAGTGGATGCGCCGCCACTTGTCTCCAGACTACAAGATCCACATCATCTCCTTCAAAGACCCTAACCCCATGCACATCGATGCCACCTTCAACATCATCGGACCAGGACTGGTCCTGTCCAACCCGGACCGCCCGTGTCGCCAGGTAAGTCTACTCCGTGTCGAACGGAGGACACTCGCCTAAACCTGCTCTTCTCTGCCAGGTGGACATGTTCAAGAAGGCGGGCTGGACTATTGTCAAACCTCCCAGTCCTCTGATTCCTGACGGTGGGTGCTAGAGATCCAAGTCCACATTCAGTCCAAGCACCAGTACCTCCTCCTTTTCACTCTACACACCTTATCCAAGTGGGTCCACTCAATTCCTACTAAGTGTCCACCCTGTGGTTCCTCAGACAGGACAGTCCATGGCTACTTTTTCTTCAGGGTCTTTTCTGGCAGCTTGGTGTGTCTTAAAGGGACAGTGTACTCACAGTAAGAACATAACCTGGTGTGTCTTAAAGGGACAGTGTACTCACAGTAAGAACATGACCTGGTGTGTCTTAAAGGGACAGTGTACTCACAGTAAGAACATGACAAGAGGAACCATTGACATAACCTGGTGTGTCTTAAAGGGACAGTGGACTCACAGTAAGAACATGACCTGGTGTGTCTTAAAGGGACAGTGGACTCACAGTAATAACATGACCTGGTGTGTCTTAAAGGGACAGTGTACTCACAGTAAGAACATGACAAGAGGAACCATTGACATAACCTGGTGTGTCTTAAAGGGACAGTGTACTCACAGTAAGAACATAACCTGGTGTGTCTTAAAGGGACAGTGTACTCACAGTAAGAACATAACCTGGTGTGTCTTAAAGGGACAGTGTACTCACAGTAAGAACATGACCTGGTGTGTCTTAAAGGGACAGTGTACTCACAGTAAGAACATAACCTGGTGTGTCTTAAAGGGACAGTGTACTCACAGTAAGAACATGACCTGGTGTGTCTTAAAGGGACAGTGGACTCACAGTAAGAACATGACAAGAGGAACCATTGACATAACCTGGTGTGTCTTAAAGGCCTACTGAAATGATTTTTTTTATTTAAACGGGGATAGCAGATCTATTCTATGTGTCATACTTGATCATTTCGCGATATTGCCATATTTTTGCTGAAAGGATTTAGTATAGAACAACGACGATAAAGATTGCAACTTTTGGTATCTGATAAAAAAAAGGCTTGCCCCTACCGGAAGTAGCGTGACGTAGTCAGTTGAACATATACGCAAAGTTCCCTATTGTTTACAATGATGGCCGCAAGAAGTGAGAGAGATTCGGACCGAGAAAGCGACAATTTCCCCATTAATTTGAGCGAGGATGAAAGATTTGTGGATGGGTAAAGTGCAAGTGAAGGACTAGTGGGGAGTTGAAGCTATTCAGATAGGGAAGATGCTGTGAGAGCCGGGGGTGACCTGATATTCAGCTGGGAATGACTACAACAGTAAATAAACACAAGACATATATATACTCTATTAGCCACAACACAACCAGGCTTATATTTAACATGACACAAATTAATCCTGCATAAAAACACCTGCGTGTTTGTTATGCTAGCTCCTAGCTCCTCTGCTAGCTCCTAGCTCCATAGAACACGCCAATACAATTCAAACACCTGATCAACACACACAATCACTCAGCCCAAAAGACCGTTCACCTAACCCAAGGTTCATAAAGCTTATATATTTTTAAAAAGTTACGTACGTGACGCGCACGTACGGTACGGTACGTGTTATGCTAGCTCCTAGCTCCTATGCTAGCTCCTAGCTCCATAGAACACGCCAATACAATTCAAACACCTGATCAACACACACAATCACTCAGCCCAAAAGACCGTTCACCTAACCCAAGGTTCATAAAGCTTATATATTTTAAAAAAGTTACGTACATACGCAAAAAAAAGTTGCGCACATACGGTTAAGCGATCAAATGTTTAGAAGCCAAAGCTGCATACTCACGGTAGCACGTCTGCGTCTTTGTCATCCAAATCAAAGTAATCCTGGTAAGAGTCTGTGTTGTCCCAGTTCTCTACAGGCGTCTGTGTATCCAAGTCAAAAGTCCTCCTGGTTAGAGTCTCTGTTATCCGAGTTCTTCCATCTTGACTGCATCTTTCGGGAATGTAAACAAAGAAGCGCCGGCTGTGTACTGTTGTGGCTGACTACGTTCGAAAAATACGTCCATTTCGCACCGACAACTTTCTTCTTTGCTTGCTCAGCTTCCTTCTCCATAATGCAATGAACATGATTGAAACAGATTCACGAACACAGATGTCCAGAATACTGTGGAATTATGAAATGAAAACAGAGCTTTTTCGTATTGGCTTCAATGTGGAAGGCATACCCGTGTTCGCCGGTCTACGTCACGCGCATACGTCATCCTCAGAGGCGTTTCGAACCGGAAGTTTAGCGGCAAATTTAAAATGTCACTTTATAAGTTAACCCGGCCGTATTGGCATGTGTTATAATGTTAAGATTTCATCATTGATATATAAACTATCAGACTGCGTGGTCGGTAGTAGTGGCTTTCAGTAGGCCTTTAAAGGGACAGTGGACTCACAGTAAGAACATAACCTGGTGTGTCTGAAAGGGACAGTGTACTCACAGTAAGAACATGACAAGAGGAACCATTGACATAACCTGGTGTGTCTGAAAGGGACAGTGGACTCGCAGTAAGAACATGACAAGAGGAACCATTCACATAACCTGGTGTGTCTGAAAGGGACAGTGGACTCACAGTAAGAACATGACAAGGGGAACCATTGACATAACCTGGTGTGTCTTAAAGGGACAGTGGACTCGCAGTAAGAACATGACAAGGGGAACCATTGACATAACCTGGTGTGTCTGAAAGGGACAGTGGACTCGCAGTAAGAACATGACAAGAGGAACCATTCACATAACCTGGTGTGTCTGAAAGGGACAGTGGACTCACAGTAAGAACATGACAAGGGGAACCATTGACATAACCTGGTGTGTCTGAAAGGGACAGTGTACTCACAGTAAGAACATGACAAGGGGAACCATTGACATAACCTGGTGTGTCTGAAAGGGACAGTGGACTCACAGTTAGAACATGACAAGAGGAACCATTGACATAACCTGGTGTGTCTGAAAGGGACAGTGGACTCACAGTAAGAACATGACAAGGGGAACCATTGACATAACCTGGTGTGTCTTAAAGGGACAGTGTACTCACAGTTAGAACATGACAAGAGGAACCATTGACATAACCTGGTGTGTCTGAAAGGGACAGTGGACTCACAGTAAGAACATGACAAGAGGAACCATTGACATAACCTGGTGTGTCTGAAAGGGACAGTGGACTCACAGTAAGAACATGACAAGGGGAACCATTGACATAACCTGGTGTGTCTTAAAGGGACAGTGGACTCACAGTAAGAACATGACAAGGGGAACCATTGACATAACCTGGTGTGTCTTAAAGGGACAGTGGACTCGCAGTAAGAACATGACAAGGGGAACCATTGACATAACCTGGTGTGTCTTAAAGGGACAGTGGACTCACAGTAACAACATGACAAGAGGAACCATTGACATAACCTGGTGTGTCTGAAAGGGACAGTGGACTCACAGTAAGAACATGACAAGGGGAACCATTGACATAACCTGGTGTGTCTGAAAGGGACAGTGTACTCACAGTAAGAACATGACAAGAGGAACCATTGACATAACCTGGTGTGTCTGAAAGGGACAGTGGACTCACAGTAAGAACATGACAAGGGGAACCATTGACATAACCTGGTGTGTCTTAAAGGGACAGTGTACTCACAGTTAGAACATGACAAGAGGAACCATTGACATAACCTGGTGTGTCTGAAAGGGACAGTGGACTCACAGTAAGAACATGACAAGGGGAACCATTGACATAACCTGGTGTGTCTTAAAGGGACAGTGGACTCGCAGTAAGAACATGACAAGGGGAACCATTGACATAACCTGGTGTGTCTTAAAGGGACAGTGGACTCACAGTAACAACATGACAAGAGGAACCATTGACATAACCTGGTGTGTCTGAAAGGGACAGTGGACTCACAGTAAGAACATGACAAGGGGAACCATTGACATAACCTGGTGTGTCTGAAAGGGACAGTGTACTCACAGTAAGAACATGACAAGAGGAACCATTCACATAACCTGGTGTGTCTGAAAGGGACAGTGGACTCACAGTAAGAACATGACAAGGGGAACCATTGACATAACCTGGTGTGTCTGAAAGGGACAGTGTACTCACAGTTAGAACATGACAAGAGGAACCATTGACATAACCTGGTGTGTCTGAAAGGGACAGTGTACTCACAGTAAGAACATGACAAGGGGAACCATTGACATAACCTGGTGTGTCTTAAAGGGACAGTGGACTCACAGTAAGAACATGACAACCATTGACATAACCTGGTGTGTCTGAAAGGGACAGTGGACTCGCAGTAAGAACATGACAAGAGGAACCATTGACATAACCCACACGGCACACCTTCAAAAACTTGTAACGCCAAAGCAAGACAACTTGAAATATGTTTGACACACAAACGTGTTTATTCCCACAAAGATCAGAGGAGTGTTCTTACACTAAGCCACTCAAAATGGCGGTCACAACAAACCCCAGGAGTGAATGTGTGTTCCTGGTACAATGGTGCACAGGAGTGAACGTGTGTTCCTGGGACAATGGTGCACAGGAGTGAACGTGTGTTCCTGGGACAATGGTGCACAGGAGTGAACGTGTGTTCCTGGGACAATGGTGCACAGGAGTGAACGTGTGTTCCTGGGACAATGGTGCACAGGAGTGAACGTGTGTTCCTGGTACAATGGTGCACAGGAGTGAACGTGTGTTCCTGGGACAATGGTGCACAGGAGTGAACGTGTGTTCCTGGGACAATGGTGCACAGGAGTGAACGTGTGTTCCTGGGACAATGGTGCACAGGAGTGAACGTGTGTTCCTGGGACAATGGTGCACAGGAGTGAACGTGTGTTCCTGGGACAATGGTGCACAGGAGTGAACGTGTGTTCCTGGGACAATGGTGCACAGGAGTGAACGTGTGTTCCTGGGACAATGGTGCACAGGAGTGAACGTGTGTTCCTGGGACAATGGTGCACAGGAGTGAACGTGTGTTCCTGGTACAATGGTGCACAGGAGTGAACGTGTGTTCCTGGGACAATGGTGCACAGGAGTGAACGTGTGTTCCTGGTACAATGGTGCACAGGAGTGAACGTGTGTTCCTGGGACAATGGTGCACAGGAGTGAACGTGTGTTCCTGGTACAATGGTGCACAGGAGTGAACGTGTGTTCCTGGGACAATGGTGCAATTCTTCCAACTCTGTGTGCAGATCACCCTCTCTGGATGTCTTCCAAGTGGCTGTCCATGAACGTTCTGATGCTGGACGAGAAGCGCGTCATGGTGGATGCCAACGAGGCCACCATTCAGAAGATGTTTGAGGACCTGGGTGAGTGGAGCAGCTGTTTTACGTGAAGATGCGGAGGTGGTGACGTGTCTCTCTTGCGTGGCAGGTATAAAGACCGTCAAGGTGAACATTCGCCACGCCAACTCGTTGGGTGGTGGCTTCCACTGCTGGACGACAGACGTCCGCCGGCGTGGTGAACTGCAGTCCTACTTCCACTAGCCTGGCCAGAAACAGTTTTTATTGAGCTTGAAGGGATGACCTGGTGTCACTTGTTACTCGCAGTGATTATCAGGATCCTTTCACAAACCAAGCTGAGAGTTATTTGGCGCCACAGGATGAGTTGTTTATGAAACGCATTGTTGTGGTTTTACAGCTTTGTGGGGACACGACTTGATTGGGTACATGTCCTCTCACGCTTTGCCCCGCCCATTCTCACAGCTCGAACGCTTTTTTACAAAGCAATGTCCAACTTTTATCCTGGTGGTGTACCCAATCAAGTGTCCCCTGGGTGTACTGGCTTAATGGCAACAAACGAACATGACGACTCCTTCCCTGCGATCAATAACCTCAACATTAACTTCCCTGCGATCAATAACCTCAACATTAACTTCCCTTCGATCAATAACCTCAACATTAACTTCCCTTCGATCAACAACCTCACGATTAACTTCCCTGTGAACGATAACCTTGAGATTAACTTCCTTGTGAACTATAACCTTGAGATTAACTTCCTTGCCATCAATAACTTTAAGATTAACTCCCCTGTGATCAATAACCTCAATATGAACTGCATTTCTGGCCTGGCTACTAGAAGGTGGTCTAACTTGGGCACAATCAAAGATTGTTTTCTATATTGACAGTCCATATCAAAGAGTGTTTTTTTATATTGACAGTCCATATCAAAGATTGTTTTCTATATTGACAGTCCATATCAAAGATTGTTGTCTACATTGACAGTCCATATCAAAGATTGTTTTCTATATTGACAGTCCATATCAAAGATTGTTTTCTACATTGACAGTCCATATCAAAGATTGTTTTCTATATTGACAGTCCATATCAAAGATTGTTTTCTATATTGACAGTCCATATCAAAGATTGTTTTCTACATTGACAGTCCATATCAAAGATTGTTTTCTATATTGACAGTCCATATCAAAGATTGTTTTCTATATTGACAGTCCATATCAAAGATTGTTTTTTTACATTGACAGTCCATATCAAAGATTGTTTTTTTACATTGACAGTCCATCTCGAAGATTGTTTTCTCCTGTTACACAACTGGGCAACTTCCATTTTCACCCATGCGCTTGGCAGTCAATAATAGTTGAATAATAGTTGAATAATAGTTGAATAACAGTTGAATAATGGTTGAATAATGGTTGAATAATGGTTGTGTGATGTCAGGCTGGCACTACAGTAGTCCAAAGTGTGTTGTGATGTTTTGTATCGTACAACCATGAATAAATGTCATGAAGAACACTCACTGGTGTCAGAGTCATTGACACAAAGAAGATCAATCACTTTGATCCATTTACCAAACATCTTCTCTCAGCCAAAGTACATTACCGCCTTATTTATACAACCATATAGAGCTTATAGATAATTATGTCCAATATTTATAAAATCATAATAACATCAGCTTATAGATAATAAAGACTTATGTCCAATATTTATATAATCATAATAACATCAGCTTATAGATAATAAAGACTTATGTCCAATATTATAAAATCATAATAACATCAGCTTATAGATAATAATGACTTATGTCCAATATTTATACAATCATAATAACATCAGCTTATAGATAATAATGACTTATGTCCAATATTTATATAATCATAATAACATCAGCTTATAGATAATAATGACTTATGTCCAATATTTATACAATCATAATAACATCAGCTTATAGATAATAATGACTTATGTCCAATATTTATATAATCATAATAACATCAGCTTATAGATAATAATGACTTATGTCCAATATTTATATAATCATAATAACATCAGCTTATAGATAATAATGACTTATGTCCAATATTTATAAAATCATAATAACATCAGCTTATAGATAATAATGACTTATGTCCATAGTTGGCGTCAGTATGTGAAGTACAACCATTCCAGACTTGGAGGACACTTTACAGCCCAGTAGTACTACTTCATATAATCCATGTAGACGTACTAAAACTTTCAGTTCCATCCATTTTCTACCGCTTGTCCCTCTCGGTGTCACGGGGGGTTGGAGCCTATCCCAGCTGCATTCGGGCAAAAGGTGGGGTAGACCGTGGACAAGGAAGAAAACCTTTTTTATAGACTAAAACAATGCTAATAAAAGTATTGTTTGTTATAAGTGAATCTATTTTTGTTTTCTTTTGTGTTCATAAGGATACAATGCAGAGGTGTACTTGTAACAATTGTATAGACACATGATATTTATAAATGTTAATAAAGATAGCAGAGGTGTACTTGTTACAATTGTATAGACACATGATATTTATAAATGTTAATAAAGATAGCAGAGGTGTACTTGTTACAATTGTATAGACACATGATACTATTTACAGTGGTGGTGCAGAGTGGGCGGGGCTTCAAGGTCACAAGGTTGCAGCAGGAAAAGGAAGTTATGATAAAGTCAGTCAGAAGAAAAGGTGAGGAGGTTCATTAGAAGTACACAACATGTGTACTTTGTCCTCCTCATTAGAAGTACACAATATGTGTACTTTGTCCTCCTCATTAGAAGTACACAACATGTGTACTTTGTCCTCCTCATTAGAAGTACACAATATGTGTACTTTGTCCTCCTCATTAGAAGTACACAACATGTGTACTTTATCCTCCTCATTAGAAGTACACAATATGTGTACTTTGTCCTCCTCATTAGAAGTACACAACATGTGTACTTTGTCCTCCTCATTAGAAGTACACAACATGTGTACTTTGTCCTCCTCATTAGAAGTACACAACATGTGTACTTTGTCCTCCTCATTAGAAGTACACAACATGTGTACTTTGTCCTCGTCATTAGAAGTACACAACATGTGTACTTTGTCCTCGTCATTAGAAGTACACAACATGTGTACTTTGTCCTCATCATTAGAAGTACACAACACGTGTACTTTGTCCTCCTCATTAGAAGTACACAACATGTGTACTTTGTCCTCGTCATTAGAAGTACACAACACGTGTACTTTGTCCTCGTCATTAGAAGTACACAACAGGTGTACTTTGTCCTCCTCATTAGAAGTACACAACATGTGTACTTTGTCCTCATTAGAAGTACACAACATGTGTACTTTGTCCTCATTAGAAGTACACAACATGTGTACTTTGTCCTCATTAGAAGTACACAACACGTGTACTTTGTCCTCATTAGAAGTACACAACATGTGTACTTTGTCCTCATTAGAAGTACACAACATGTGTACTTTGTCCTCATTAGAAGTACACAACATGTGTACTTTGTCCTCATTAGAAGTACACAACATGTGTACTTTGTCCTCATTAGAAGTACACAACATGTGTACTTTGTCCTCATTAGAAGTACACAACACGTGTACTTTGTACTACTGACCAAAGGTTGGAAACATGTTTGCATAAACATGTTTATTAGCAAGAAGATGGATGTTTAGAAAAGACTACAGCTGTACAGTCATGTGTACAGTGGACAATACAGTATTTAATATCATGTGTACAGTGGACAATACAGTATTCAATATCATGTGTACAGTGGACAGTACAGTATTTAATATCATATGTATAGTGGACAGTACAGTTTTTAATATCATATGTACAGTGGAGAATACAGTATTTACTATCATATGTACAGTAGGAGAATACAGTATTTCATATCATATGTACAGTGGACAGTACAGTATTTAATATCATATGTACAGTGGAGAATACAGTATTTACTATCATATGTACAGTAGGAGAATACAGTATTTCATATCATATGTACAGTGGACAGTACAGTATTTAATATCATATGTACAGTGGAGAATACAATATTTAATATCATATGTACAGTAGAATACAATATTTAATATCATATGTACAGTAGAATACAGTATTTAATATCATATGTACAGTGGAGAATACTGTATTTAATATATGTACAGTGCACAGTACAGTATTTAATATGTGTACAGTAGGAGAATAAAGTATTTAATATTGTATGTACATGGTGAGTACAGTATTTAATATCTTATGTACAGTGGGTCACACAGGGACACACAGGGTGATACAGAGAAACCCAGGGTCACCCAGAGACACTAAGGGACACACAGGGTCACACAGGGACACCCAGGGACACCCAGGGACACACACAGGGACACTAAGGGACACACAGGGTCACACAGGGACACCCAGGGACACCCAGGGACACACACAGGGACACTAAGGGACACACAGGGTCACCCAGAGACACTAAAGGACACCCAGAGACACTAAGGGACACTAAGGGACACCCAGGGACACCCAGGGACACACACAGGGACACTAAGGGACACACAGGGTCACCCAGAGACACTAAAGGACACCCAGAGACACTAAGGGACACTAAGGGACACACAGGGTCACCCAGAGACACTAAGGGACACACAGGGACACAAAGGGACAAACAGGGACACACAGGGTCACACAGGGACACCCAGAGACACTAAGGGACACACAGGGACACAAAGGGACAAACAGGGACACACAGGGTGACACAGGGTCAGACAGGGTCACCCATAGACACTAAGGGACACACAGGGTCACCCAGAGACACACAGAGTCACCCAGAGACACACAGGGACACTAAGGGACACAGGGACATCCACGGACTAAAAAGGTGTCATGTAACAAACATCTTTAACGGGACGATAAAGTTCACCCTGACCTGACCTTCCTTTTTTGGTCGCATGTTGCTTTTGACACTTTGGTAAGAGGGTTTAATATTTGACAATCACTGAAACTGATGACAGTACCAACAAGATGGAGTATAGTCGTAAAACAAAGAGTATGGCACCAAATACCTCTCCTCTTTGGTCCCTCACAGGTGTGCGTCTTCTCCCTAAGAGCCTCATTAGGCACATGACCACAGGGTTTCCCCCAATGGAACTGATGGTGGCGCACCGCCACGACGAAATAAAAGCACCTTAAACTGAAGGTTTTCTACCTGAAAACTAGTGAAAGTGATACAATGTATTGGAGCCTCCAGCAAAAGTCACACAGTGACTTCACACAGGGTTTTATTTCCTAAAGCCAATGGACATATTTAGACCTGGCTGTGACGGCACTCTTCCACTATGATCGGCTCTCAGACATCCATGGCAAGCATGCGGCCTGTTGGAGGGCCTCGCCTTGGATCCGTCAGTGACTGATCAGGTTGCAGCTGTGGCTTGTGCCTCCTTGGGCGATGGTACAGTCTCACTTCAAGACTGAGCGAGCGTGCGTCCTCAAAACAAAGTTTGTGAAGAAGCCACCCAGCTTCTTTGTTCTTCCCAGCTGTTGAGTAGAACCTGGGCCATCCGGCGATCAGCTTTAATTTAAACGTGGCGTAAATGTCCGTGAGCCAATAGGAGTCAACCTTTTCCTGCTCCATGAACTGTTCCAAAGTACCACAGAAGTCAACAGAATTGTAAATACCAACACAAAGACAAAACTTGGAGTTAAATGAGCAGTTGAGGGCAAGGAAATAAATGTCAGTCGTGACTTGGAGTTATCCGGGTCCTACGGTTTCCACTTTAATGGAATCATAGACAGAATCATGGAATTAACCATCAAAACGGAATTTGCGTGTAATGCTGTCATCGTGAGGAGAAGGAATGATTGTTTGGGAAAATTGCTTTATCTCAAAAACAGGCCCAGCAGGGGACCAGTTCTATAGCTGGCAGCCTGCAACCTTCTCAGGACAACTCTCTGCCCGCCTCCAGTACAGTTCACCTCGTCTGGCTCCTCTCCATGTGGAGGAGCAGCGGCTTTACTTGGAGCTCCTCTTGAATGACAGAGCCACCAGACGAAGAAACTCATTTCGGCCGCTTGTACCCGTGATCTTGTCCTTTCGGTCATAACCCAAAGCTCATGACCATAGGTGAGGATAGGAACGTAGATCAACCGGTAAATTGAGAGCTTTGTCTTCTGACTTAGCTCCATCTTCAACACAACAGATCGATGCATCACTGCAGATGGCGCACCGATCCGCCTGTCGACCTCACGATCCACTCTTCCCTCACTTGTAAAACAAGACCCCGAGGTGCTTGAACTCCTCCACTTGGGGCAAGATCTTGTCCACAACACGGAGATGGAACTCCACCCTTTGCTGGGAGGGAACCATGGACTCGGACCAAGAGGTGCTTATTCTCATCCCAGTCGCTTCACACTCGACTGCGAACCGATCCAGTGAGAGCTGAAGATCCTGGCCAGATGGAACCAGCAGGACCACATCATCTGCAAAAAGCAGAGACTTAATCCTGCAGCCACCAAACCGGATCCCCTCAACGCCCTAACTAGAATTTCTGTCCATAAAAATTATGAACAGAATTGGTGACAAAGGGCAGCCCTGGCAGAGTTCAACTCTGACTGAAAACGGGTCCGACTTAGTGCCGGCAATGTAGACCAAGCTCTGACACTGATCATACAGGGAGCGGACCGCCACAATTACTTTTTTTTTTTAATGAGTTGATAGACAGTGTGCACGATACATTATTCACAAGGAACCGATGGTAGTACCAGATTTAGCTAGCAGCTCATTTCCATCTGTAGTCCTTCATTTGACAACATCTAACAAGAGGAAAACAAATGACACAACCACCAAAAACACTAACAAGACGACTTATCAAACCCTGTCTACTCACAGAAAAAAAAGAGTAGAACACGTCACACGTCACATGTGAGTCCTGACATCTCGTCATACCTGAGCTGCGCTGAGCCTGTCGACATCTAGCAGCTGCCTCTGGAGTCCCATGAGCCAAAAAGACCCAATAAGACTCCTTCTTATACTTGATGGCATCCCTGTTCTGGGATTACCAGTAGGACAAGCACCAACCACCTTGCGACCACAGCTCCGATCATCCGCCTCAACAATAAAGGCACGGAACAAGGTCCACTCGGATTTAATGTCCAGCACTTCCCTATAAACATGTTCAAAGCTCTTCTGGAGAATTTAAACCCTGTCTGACAAGAAATTCTGCCAGACGTTCCCAGCAGACCCTCACAATGTGTTTGGGCCTGCCAGGTCTGACCGACATCCTCCCCAACCATTGTAGCCAACTCACCACCAGGTGGGAATCTGGTGCATGTTTCGCACCTTTCTTCACCTGAGTGTCCAAAGACATGGGCCCACAAGTCCGACGGCACAACCACAAAGTCGATCATGTAAGTGCGGCCCAGCGTGTCCTGGTGCCAAGTGCACATATGGACACTCTTATGCTTGAACATGGTGTTTGTTATGGATAATCTATGACGAGCACAGACATCCAAACACAAAACATGACTCAGATTTAGATCTGGGCGGTTGTTCCTTTCAATCACGCCTCTCCAGGTCTCACTATCGCTGCCAACAACAAGGGAATCGTCTAGGGGAACACTGTCCAGTACTCTAAGGAACCCAAAAAGGGCGTGTACACTGAACAACTGTTTGGCACGTAAGCACAAACAGCAGTTAGGACCCGTTCCCCCACCTGGAGGTGGAGGGAGACTGCCCTCTTGTATGTATTGGCTCTGAGTCGGAAAGCAACAAGTATTTGCCTTTCACTAGTTGCAAAGCCAGAGTTGAAGAGAGTCCCGCTCCTGTCGAGAAGACTGGTTCCAGAGTCCGACTATATTCTGACAGAACTTCTTCACCTCGCACACCATCTCAGGCTCCTTCCCACCCAGAGAAGTGACATTCCACGTCCCTAGACCTAGCTTTTGCAGCCAAGGATCAGGCTCATATCACATTGCACTCAACCTCTATGGCCCATCCTATCAGTGGTGAGTCCATTGGAAGGAGGACCTATGCAGCCTTTTTGGGCTGTGGCAGGACAGCCCTCTTGATAGCAAGCCCGGCCATAAACCAGGCACTTGACACTGAGCCCTGCCTCCTGGCCTGGCTCCAAAAGAGGGGGCTCCGTGACTTGGTGCGGGCGAGGGAAACTTGTGTCCATTTTTTCTTGACTTCATCAGGGTCTTTTGAGGTGCTCTCTGTCTCGACCCTCACCAAGGACCTTTTGGTCTTGGGCAACCCTACCAGGGGCATAGCAACCCCCCGACATCTTAGCACCTAGGCTCATTGAGACACGCAAACTCCTCTACCACGATAAGGGAGCAGCTCAAAGAGGAGTGTTGGTTCTATGCAGCTGCCTGATGGTCTGAATCCTGCAAGAGCTTCAGCAGCCGAGAACGGAATTTGGGATCCATTTGTGAAATGTATTTAGAAAAACAGTTTTCAGTTTTTTATGTGTGTGAACACAAGCACACACACGTGTACACTCAGACATAGGTGTACAACAGACCTGGACAAAATATGGTTGTTTAAGATATTCAATCTGGCCCACCGGATGTTTCTAAATCCCTATTTTAAATCTAACATTGAACGCATCGCCGCCATTTGACGTGCAGTGCTGTCTTCAAATGACCGTGAGTCTTGAACCATGGAAATGATTCCAATGGTGGGAATCTGCGCTTTTGAGTGTCGTTGGGGTTTTTATGATCATCATAAGGACTACGTCACGGCAGCCGTAACCAAAGTGGGTGGGGCTTGTTTACAGAGCAGCCAGCCGGAGACGCGCATGGAGATTTCTACACCAAAGTTGTGTTCTGTAAAAAGTGATATCATTTCAGATACATGTTTTTGTATCTTTGGCGTTCTTGTTTTGTTGATGGAGGACGTCGTCTGGGAATTCAAGAGGAGCCATGTTCATACAGTATGTTATTAATATTCACTGTTTTATTGTTTGTACTTCCCACTTTCTTCATTGTCATGTACATTCCTGGAGTCTTATTCAATAAGAAACTGTACAATTCCATTCAGTTTTTTGAGTTGGTCCGTCATTAGTGTTCATAGTGTAAGTCAATATTTTGTGAGTTTTTTGTTTGTGTTGTCACGAGTTGTCAGTGCGTGGGTCAAATATGCGGAGACAGAAACCAGATGAACGCTTTGTGACCTCTTTATTCTCTAGGTAGGCAGGAACTGAAGGCGATGGTGACTCTCTCATGGGATCTACAGTCAACTCTTGACATACTAGTATATACATGAACTAGTATATATATATATACATGTATATATATATGTATATAAATATGAATGTAAAAGACAGTATTGAGTGTATTCTTCTTCCCACAGGATGAGGATGCTTTGAACATTGATGGCTGAACAACAGGACCAGGAAGTGCACGTCCAAGATGAAGAAAGGCGGGGCAAGAACGTTGCGTACAGACGCCATGCGAGAAGCAACAGAAAGGAAAGGAACTTTCTGTGTTGTGTCTCTAAAATCCTTCACTGACCTGCTGAGACCTTTGCTACAAACATCAATTGGTTTGGAAGAAGTATTACAAACAGAAAGAAAAGGTTGGGGGAAAAAAGTTGTAAGGGGGCTTGAAATAATCGATTTACTTCTGAATCCCGATTCTTTTTAACATCCATCCATCCATTTTCTTCCGCTTGGGGTGGCGGGGGCAGCAGCCTAAGCAGGGAAGCCCAGACTTCCCTCTCCCCAGTCACTTGGTCCAGTTCCTCCCGGGGGATCCCGAGGCGTTCCCAGGCCAGCCTGGAAACAGTCTTCCCAACGTGTCCTGGGTCTTCCCCGTGGCCTCCTACCGGTCAGACTTGCCCTAAACACCTCTCTCAGGAGGCGTTTGGGTGGCATCCTGACCAGATGCCCGAACCACCTCATCTGGCTCCTCTCCATGTGGAGGAGCAGCTGCTTTACTTTGAGCTCCTCCCGGATGGCAGAGCTTCTCACCCTATCTCTAAGGGAGAGCCTCGCCACCCGACGGAGGAAACTCATTTCAGCCGCTTTTACCCATGATCTTGTCCTTTCGGTCATAACCCAATGCTCATTACCATAGGACCATAGGGAGGGCGGAGGGGGGACAGGAACAGACCCAACAAAGCAACCAAGAGTGCTGACTCCGTCCTAGGCTGCCCACTAGCTCTCAGCCCATGTGCAGTCCTGAGTTAAGGTAAGATAAAGATGATTTTCACAATAACACCAAGGTGCGACGTAGAAGCAGCTTTTTTTATGCCGCTCTGTCGATCGGAAAGGGTGTGCCTAATAGTGAGACCACAGACTCTATATAATGAAGTTTATTTTGGAGGAATGAGTGTTGATGTTGGTCCTGAAAGTGTTTTTAAAAGATGATACTTTTGTAGAGGTGGTTTCATTTGCACTCTAAAGTCAACGCCTCCACACACGACACATAAATAATAAATGATGGGGATTGAAATCATATTTCCACGTTAACGACCTTTGGATTATTTCTTTTTTTTTGTCTAAATTAAAATAAATAACATTTTTATATCTGGTATTGTCACGTTATTGCCATAAAAATGCTCAATTTTGGTAAAATTGCTATTTCTTTCTCTTAAAATGACGACTTTATTCCTAGAAAATATATTTACTGAGAGAGAACATTTGTACTTTTGGTTGAAGACAACATTGTCAGACATATTGTCCTCCTTATGCACACTTTGCATATTTTAGCACGACATCCAATGAAGAGCAATACAATATTAGTGGCAGGTGAAAAGTTGTGATTTGTAATGTTTTACATAATTATATAAGATGAAATGTTTCAGAAGCCAACTTCTCCCGATGTGAGGATTTGGAACACTTGCTCTCTGGCGCCCTCTGCTGTGTCTGCTGTGGCTCTGTCCAGAAGTGATATTGCATGGATCAATAATTGCAAATGGCCGACACCTCAAGATATTGAAGACATTGACATAGTGTGTAAATGTCACTCATGACATGTTGACTAAATACACTACCTCTACCTGGAAAATACAAGAAATAAGTTCAAAAACACACTTCAGCAAAATATTTCTATCAATATTCATATGATTATTATTACTGTATTCAAGTTGATTGACCAAACAAATGGCATGCAAACATCCTGGCACAGCAAGAAGACGCTCCTGAAAGTGAAAGTGCAACACACAAACAATAGAAATGTCATCCGTAGAAAGTGAATGTGAAACTGCAAGGTCTGCTTTGACTTGTCGGCATACAAACTACAAACACGTCACAATTTGAAGGTTGTCATTTTCATGTTTTTTCCCCAAATATTTTTATTGTATTTTGCAGACAGTACAGTATACAGTATATAGTATACAGTATACAGTGTACAGTATATTGTCTCAAGGCAACACGTTGAAGCATCTGCACATTGTAAAGTATGAAACATAATAAATCAATGACAAGCACTCACTTCCCAAGGTCATTGTCCCCTACACCCTACATCACATGTAAACACACAATATATGCAAACATAGTTCATCTAACAAGGTATTTTAAAAATAAATACATTAATAAATAAGGTAAAATAAAATAAAATACATACAAAAATATATAATAATGGTTGTCCCGATACCAATAATTTGGTACCGGTACCAAAATGTATTTTGATACTTTTCTAAATAAAGGGGACCACAAAAAATTTCATTATTAGACAAATGTGAAAAAGAGGGCCATTGAATCTCAGTGACAGAGCCTACTGAATGGATTAGCAACATGGTGATTATCAGACAGCCAGAGAAGTTAAGGATCTGCATAGACCCTAAGTCACTGAATCAGGCCCTAAGGCGGTCTCCCTACATAATGCCGACACTTGAAGATGTGTTACACAAGCTCGCATATTCACACTTGTAGATGCACAAGATGCCTTTTTGCAGTGTAAGCTCGACGAGGAGAGCAGTTACACCACCACGTTCTGGACGCCGTGGGGCAGGAAGTGCGGGTTAAAGCTGCCATTTGGGGTGTCTGTGACCCCAGAAATATATCAGCGAAAGCTGCACGAGCTACTGGCAGGTTTAAGCGGGGTAGAGCCAATAGCAGATGACATACTGGTGGTTGGGTGTGGGGAGGCCATACATGACCATGACACAAAACTGATAGCACTCATGCAGAGGTGCAGGGAGGTTAAGCTGAGGTTGAGTTGAAAGAAACTCAGAGAGGTCCAGTTTCACGGACACATTCTCTCGGCAGAGGGGCTCAGAGTGGACCCTGAGAAAAGTAGGGCGGTCCGGGACATGCCACACCCCAAAGACGCCAAGGCCGTACAACGGTTCATCGGGTTCGTGACATACCTTGCAAGGTTCATGCCACGCCTCTCTGAGGTATGCGAGCCACTACGGAGGCTACTTGGACAAAGATGTCCCATGGCACTGGCTGCCCAAACACAACGCTGCAGTCGAGGAGATCAAGCGAATGCTCACAACTGCCCCGATCCTGAGATACTACGACGTGACAAAGCCAGTCGTCATCCAGAGCGATGCGAGTCAGAAAGGACTGGGCTGCTGCCTGATGCAAGAGGTCAGCCTGCGGGGTACGCGTCGCGGGCACTGACTCAGACTGAACAGAACTATGCACAAATAGAAAAAGAGTGTTTTCGTGCCAGCGTTTTCATTACTATTTGTATGGACGGGCGGAGATACGGGCAGAAACGGACCACAAGCCGCTCATTTCAATTTTCACAACGCCCCTCCTCACAGTACCCAAACGGCTTCAGAGCATGCTGCTCACTATTCAGGCCTACAATCTCAAGGTAGTGCACAAGCCAGGTCCTGATATGCATATTAGTGACACACTGAGCAGGGCCACTGCTCCAACACAGGGGACTGACACTAAATATACAAAGCAGTCCATCTGCTGCCTGCAGAGGGCACAAGAGGCCATTGAGCTAATAAACCAGGCTGAATACCTGAACGTCACCAGCCAGCGGCTAAACCAGATAAGACTGCACACGGAAGGGCGATGGGAGCCTTCAGTTATTGAAAGAGGTGGTGATCCAGGGATGGCCAGATTGCCGAGAGGATGCTCCTCTGGCGAAAAGAGAATACTGGTCAATCAGGGACAAGATCAGTGCACAGGATGGAGTACTATTCAGAAGCCAGAGAGTCATAGTACCAAAATCGTTGCATGCAGAGATGTTGAAACGCATCCATACCAGCCATGTAGGAGGAGATGCCTGCTACAGACAAGCCAGAGACACGCTGTTCTGGCCCAACATGCACAGCGAGATCAAGGACTATGTAAGCCAGTGCTCAGCGTGCAATGAATACTCAAATGAGGGAGACAATGATGTCCCATGCACTTGCAACACGACCGTGGCAGATCCTCAGCATGGATCTGTTCAAACAAGCGGGTGAAGACTTTCTGATTATTGTTGATCATTATTCTGATTTCTGGGAAATAGAGCTGCTTCCAGATCTTTCAGCGGAGACCACAGTGCTGAGGTGCAAGGCCCAGTTTTCACGTCATGGACAACCGGATCGTGTGATAACAGATTGTGGGTCTCAGTTTGACTGTGAGACCTTCAGGAGATTCGTAAAGGAGTGAGACTTTGACCAAGTCAAGTCCTCCCCCAGGCACCCAAAATCGAATGGGAAGGCCGAATCGGCCGTGAAGATAGTGAAGGCTCTGTGCCAGAAGGCAGCCAGCGTGGGTAATGACCCATGGCTGGCCATTTTGCAGTGGAGGAACACACCCACGGAGGGCATGCTCAGCAGCCCCGCACAGAGGCTGATGTCTCGTAGGCTGAGGACGCTGCTCCCAGTCGCTGACACGCTTTTGGAGCCGAGTGTGGTCACTGGGGTCCCAGACGAGCTGCGGATAAAACACCAGACAGCCAAACTCTGGTACGACAGATCGGCTAGGGACCTGCCTGAGCCGTGTATTGGACAGGACGCAAGGATGAAGCCCCTGCCTGGGGACAGGACGGGCAGGTGGCGAAGAGGAGTTTGTCTGCAACAGGTGGGCCCCAGATCGTACCTAGTGGATGTTGAGGGGACATTTTATCGCCGTAACTGGGATGGGCAACCCAGCGGTCCACCCAGCAAAGTAATGGACACTGACACAGGTGTCCAGGCCATCAGGCCACTCAGGCAGAGTGACCAGCACCAGCCTATGGCTGGACCACCTCCATCACCACCACCACACTACTTGCGCCAGCCGGGCACAGGACGGCCAGTGGCAGGGTGGTGAAAGTGCTGACAGACTTGATCTTTAGGCATGTCCGAACTCTTGAGTTTTGTTGGTTAAAGTATACCTGGGACTGGTTTGTTAAGGTTGTTGACACACACACTAAAAAAAAAAAAAAAATAACAATAAAAAATGTTAACAAAAAAAGATAGTTGTAATGCTGGATTGATTGATAGATTGGTTTGCATTAAGTGCACTAAAAGAATGGTTCTCACTGTGCTTGCACTAAGCTTTTCAGCAGTGTAAAAGTTGGCATCTATAAAAGGGGAGATGTTACAGGGTTTGTGTTGTCACAACACCCCTTGTGGAATGGTATGGCCCAGCAGCATGGGAGAAGTGCGTGTGATGTTTGGGCGCCAGTCAAATACAGTCGGACTACAATACAGTCAAATACATTTGGACTAGAATACAGTCAAATACATCCGGACTAGAATACAGTCAAATACAGTTGGACTAGAATACAATCAAATACATTCGGACTAGAATACAGTCAAATACAGTCGGACTAGAATACAGTCAAATACATCCGGACTAGAATACAGTCAAATACAGTCGGACTAGAATACAGTCAAATACAGTCGGACTAGAATACAGTCAAATACAGTCGGACTACAATACAGTCAAATACATCCGGACTAGAATACAGTCAAATACAGTCGGACTAGAATACAGTCAAATACAGTCGGACTATAATATACACTGTTGTCTCATTATTCTTACACGCAAACAACCTCTTCCTGAGGTTATAACTTCACCTTTATCTTTACTTTGATCTAAACTTCTTTCAGGATGCATTTTAAATATAATATTTAGTTTTAAGTCAAGTTCTTGCAAGATGTATTTTTATATATAATATTTAGTTTTATTAGAAGTTCCTTCAGGATGTATTTTAAATATAATATTTCGTTTTATTAAAGGCTTTTTCAGGATACATTTTGAATATAACATTTGATTTGATCTAAAGTTGTTACAGGATGCATTTCAAATATAATATTTAGTTTTATTTAAAGTTCTTACCAGATGTATTTTAAATATAATATTTAGTTTTTTCTAAAGTTGTTTTGGGATACATTTTCAATATAATATTTAATTGTATCTAAACTTCTTTTAGGACAAATTTTAAATGTAATATTTAGTTTTATCTAAAGTTTATTTAGGATAGATTTTAAATATGACATTGTCTTTTATCTATAGTTCTTTCAGGATGTATTTTAAATATAATATTTTGTTTTATCTTAAGTTCTTTCAGGATGTATTTTAAATATAATATTTATTTTTATCTAAAGTTCTTTCAAGATGTATTTTAAATATAATATTTTGTTTTGTCTAAAGTTCTTTCAGGATAAATTTTAAATATAATATTTTGCTTTATTTAAACTTCTTTTAGGACCCATTTTATATATGATATTTAGTTGTATCTAAAGTTTATTTAGGATAGATTTTAAATATGACATTGTGTTTTATCTATAGTTCTTTCAGGATGTATTTTAAATATATTATTTTGTTTTATCTAAAGTTCTTTCAGGATGTATTTTATTTTATTTTTTTTAATTTTATTTTATTTATTTATTTATTTATTTATTTTTTTAATGTCCTGCCCAGCTTCTCGGGCAAATCATATAGCAGATGTAGATGCCCATATCGGCTGTTCAGATTGACTTTACAAAAGAGAAGTGTAGGATACTTCTCTTGTTGCCTTACTTGTATTTTGACTTTATTAAATGTATTTATATTATCATTTGGTGCAGCCGGGCCGGAGCAGGAGGGGATAGAAAGAGAGAGAAAGGAAGACAGAGGGGGGAATTGTGGGGACAAGAGGGGGATTAGACAGAGAGACAAAAACAACAACAGCAAACACAACAACAACAACAACAACAACAACAACAGAGCAACATCAGCAAATACGACATGTACAAATATGATGGTAAAAGTAATAGCAAATAAGCAGTTAGCGAAAATTTAAAAAAAAAAAAAAAAAAAATACAGAAATGACAATGAGCATTATTACACTAAAAATGGAGCAATATGAATACCA
The DNA here is from genome assembly GCF_033978785.1 of Entelurus aequoreus. Classification (NCBI taxonomy): domain Eukaryota; kingdom Metazoa; phylum Chordata; class Actinopteri; order Syngnathiformes; family Syngnathidae; genus Entelurus; species Entelurus aequoreus. The sequence continues at coordinate 90,296,360 of NC_084732.1, forward strand.
ATAGAAATAGTGCTATTGATAATAAACAATACCAGTACTTTACCTTTATTATCAACAATACAATTGTTCAAATGCAACAATACATATACGTAATGATAACTTGAGATACGAAAGAATGCAGAAAAATGGAGGGGAAGAAAGAGAAGCAACCTTAACCTTGTAGATTGTTATAGTAACAATAGGTTAAGCTTTGTCAGTGTGCCATGTGTTATACCCAGTTTACCCTAGGGCAACAACGTTAATATATGTTTGATGAAACCTGATTATGTGCATGAGTGTATGTGTGCATATGTACTTGTATATGTACAGTATGTGTATGTGTGCTTGTACAGTGAATGTATATGTACAGTATGTGTATATGTGTGTACAGCGAATGTATATGTACAGTATGTGTATACAGTATGTGTGTTTGAACAGTGAATGTATATGTACAGTATGTGTAAATGTGTGTTTGTACAGTGAATGTATATGTACAGTATATGTATGTGTGTGTTTGTACAGTGAATGTATGTGTAGTATGTGTATGTGTGTGTTTGTACAGTGAATGTATATGTACAGTATGTGTATATGTATGTTTTTACAGTGAATGTATATGTACAGTATGTGTATACAGTATGTTTGTATAATGAATGTGCGTGTGGATGTACGAACTTTGAGTGTGTAAATATGTACTGTATTTATTTGTATATGTATGTGGGAGCGTAGGTACCTATGTATGTGTGTATGTATGTGTGTGCGTATATGTGAATTTGCATGTACAATACATTTGACTCCCAGTGTGTGCGGGAGCCAGAGTACGGCCCCAGCCTCCCCGAGAACCCATCCCACAAACAGTAGGTGTGGTGCCCAGGGAACCAGGGGCCACCGCCCCCACGCAGCCAAGCCGGACAGCGACAGGAACCCCAGAGCCTGGCCCACCGTGCCGCCCACAAGGGCCAGCAGCAGGTCGCAGACAGACGCACCCGGCAGAGGACAAGGCACGAGAAAAACAGGGTGAAGCCAGACCCCAAGCCAGCGAGAGACCACACCCCACACGGACAGAAAGGCGGGACGCCCCGCCCGAGGGGCCTGGAGACCCCCCGCAACCGGACGGGAAGACCGCCCCCGCCCCACCGGCAACAGGGCCCCCACGAGCCCCCCCCCCACCCCCGGAGAGCGCGGCGAGGCCAGCCCACGGCCACCCCACCCAAGCCGGCCGCCACAGGACCACCCAGCACGGGGCCACAGGAACCACCCACCCCACCCGCAGGGACCCCAACGATGGAGATGGAACAACCAGCAACCGCCCCGCCGAGTCCCCCCCTGAGGTAGGGGAATAAATAAATAAAATAAATAAATACATAATAATAATAATAATAATATTAATAAAATATATTTAAAAAAAAAAAAAAAAAGGGGGAAAAAAATAAATAAATAAATAATTAAATCTATTTATAAAAAAAATAAAAATAAATAAATAAATTAAAAAAAAGAATTAAAAGAAGATCACAGACATGCTGATACACAAGGTCGCTACCCCAACAACTGGCCGACTCGCAGCACCTCGGAATACCCTGCAGCACCAAGCCACCACAGTAGACGCAGGCACCAGACCCAGCAGGCCCCAACCAAGACGGGCACCCGGAAGGGATGGACGGCGGGACCCAGGAGCTCCAGACACGCAGTCCGGATGCAGTAGCCTGAGGCGCCGACCCCCACCCGACAGGCAGGCCCAGAACGTACCCCCAGAAATATACATACATATATATATACATACACATAAACATACACATGTACACATACACACACATACACATGCATACACATACACATATATATACATACATACATACATACATACATACACACACACACACACATACATATACACAGTTTGTCAGCCCCGACAACCACAACGCGCGCGCGCTGCCACCAGTCACAACATCAGCCACCCCCCTGCACCAGACCCAGCAGCCACGGGCGCCCACACCACAAACAAACGGCAGCAGAAACAGCAGCCACAACACCCACAGACAGCCAGCACCACCCAATCAAATCAAAGCGATAAAAAAAATAAAATAAAAAAATAAAAATAAATAAAAATAAAAAATAAATAAAAAACCGCGACCGGCAACCACACGCCAACAGGATCACAGATACCAGCCAGCGCCAGCCCGCCAGCAAGCCCAAACGCCAACACGCAAACAAGAGACACCAACACCCGGATCAATCAGGATGTATTTTAAATAAAATATTTATTTTTATCTAAAGTTCTTTCAGGATACATTTTAAATATACTATTTTGCTTTATTTTATCTTCTTTTAGGACCCATTTTATATATAATATTTAGTTGTATCTAAAGTTTATTTAGCATAGATTTTAAATATGACATTTTGTTTTATCAATAGTTCGTTCATGATGTATTTTAAATATAATAATTAGAGTTCTTTCGGGATACATTTGATCATTTTGTTTAATCTAAAGTCCTTCAGGATGTATTCCAAAGTTCTTTCAGGATAAATTGTAAATATAATATTTAGTTTTATCTAAAGTTTATGTAGGATAGATTTTAAATATGACATTGTGTTTTATCTATAGTTCTTTCAGGATGTATTTTAAATATAATGTTTTGTTTTATCTAAATTTCTTTCAGGATGTATTTTGAATACAATATTTAGTTTTATCTAAAGTTCTTTCAGGATAAATTTTAAATATAATATTTTGCTTTATTTAAACTTCTTTTAGGACCCATTTTATATATAATATTTAGTTTTATCTAAAGTTTATTTAGGATGGATTTTAAATATGACATTGTGTTTTATCTATAGTTCTTTCACGATGTACATTTTTTTAAATATAATATTTTGTTTGATCTAAATTTCTTTCAGGATGTATTTTAAATATAATATTTAGTTTTATCTTAAGTTCTTTCAGGATGTATTTTAAATAGAGATGTCCGATAATATCGGCCTGCCGATATTATCGGCCGATAAATGCTTTAAACTGTAATATCGGAAATTATCGGTATCGGTTTTTTTTATTATCGGGTTGTTGTTTTTTTAAATTTAATTTTTTTTATTAAATCAACATAAAAAACACAAGATACACTTACAATTAGTGCACCAACCCAAAAAACCTCCCTCCCCCATTTACACTCATTCACACAAAAGGGTTGTTTCTTTCTGTTATTAATATTCTGGTTCCTACATTATATATCAATATATATCAATACAGTCTGCAAGGGATACAGTCCGTAAACACACATGATTGTGCGTGCTGCTGGTCCACTAATAGTACTAACCTTTAACAGTTCATTTTACTCATTTTCATTCATTACTAATTTCTATGTAACTGTTTTTATATTGTTTTACTTTCTTTTTTATTCAAGAAAATGTTTTTAATTTATTTATCTTATTTTATAAATTTTGAAAAAAAGGACCTTATCTTCACCATACCTGGTTGTCCAAATTAGGCATAAATAAATAAAATCTGTTATTATTATTATTATTATAATAATGTGTTAATTCCACGACTGTATATATCGGTATCGGTTGATATCGGTATCGGTAATTAAGAGTTGGACAATATCGGAATATCGGATATCGGCAAAAAAGCCATTATCGGACATCCCTAATTTTACATATAATATTTATTTTTATCTAAAGTTCTTTCAGGATGTATTCTAAATATAATATTTTGTTTTGTCTAAAGTTCTTTCAGGATAAATTTTAAATATAATATTTTCCTTTATTTAAACTTCTTTTAGGACCCATTTTATATATAATATTTAGTTTTATCTAAAGTTTATTTAGAATGGATTTTAAATATGACATTGTGTTTTATCTATAGTTCTTTCAGGATGTATTTTAAATATAATATTTTGTTTTATCTAAAGTTCTTTCAGGTTACATTTTAAATATAATATTTTGATTTATTAAAACTTCTTTTAGTACTCATTTTATATATAATATTTAGTTGTATCTAAAGTTTATTTAGCATAGATTTTAAATATGACATTTGTTTTTTTCATGATGTATTTTAAATATAATATTTAGTTTTATCTAGAGTTCTTTCGGGATACATTTGATCATTTTGTTTAATCTAAAGTCCTTCAGGATGTATTTCAGATATAATATTTTGTTTCATCTTCAGGATGAATTGTATAATTAAATGGTATTTCATTAAGAAATATTGTTCTTATTTTTCCTGTTTGGACTTGTGTCTTTTGATTGATTGAGACTTTTATTAGTAGATTGCACAGTACAGTACATATTCCCTACAATTGACCACTAAATGGTAACACCCCAATAAGTGTTTCCACTTGTTTAAGTCTGGGTCCACGTTAATCAATTCATGTCAAATGCTTTAGGATAAATAGTCAATGAAATGTTGTTTGACGAAGAAAAAAGGCTGGTAATAGAAGGAAGAGCAAGAAGTAGAAGTAGCTCACAGTCACAGCTCGTCAAGGTTGAAACAAGCGCCGCCATTGTTGTTGCTCTTTTCAAACTTCCCGCCACCGGAAGTACCGCCCACAGGCGGCGGCACTGGGCTGCCATTGGCTGCGCACAGCTGATTTGCATTGACGTCAGTAAAGGCTGAAGGTCATCCTCGCGGGCCGCCATTGGCCGGGCGGCTGTCACCCATGGAGGCTCCGACGCCAGCGAGGCGGAGAGAAGACAAGCCGAAGAGGAGCTCCCGTTAGCGGCTTCGTCCTAGCTCGTCTCCCCTCGCGCCCAAACAGCCGCGTTGGCGACATTGACGTCCATTTGACGTCTTTTAGGACGTCTGGCAGCCGCCACATCTGCTTCTTCCGGAGCGGATCCTGGAGACTCTGCACCCGCCTTTGGCCCACCGCAGGCGGCTCTCGGATGACTGAACGCCGGCTGGACCTGGTTGTTCTTCTCCCTCCTATTATTATTGTTATTATTGACATTGTTGACCATGTCGGAGCCGAGAAGACGTCTGCATGTTGTCAAGTGAGGCAGAAAGTCAACATTGTTGCAGTGTGTGTAATGTGTGTGGTGTGTGCGCATGCGTGGCGGCCTACGTCAAGTTGAGGTGAGAAAGAAGAGATGCCAGGGGAGAGTACCAGAGTCCAGAGTCCAGCCAAGTTGGGACTGAAGATGGAGATGAAGATGAAGGAGGAGGAGGAGGTGGTGTGACAATTGCAAATCTATTCTTCATGTCTGTGTGGGGAGCAGCAGTGGTGTTGTCACGGCCCAGATGACACACAAGTCCTTCTACATCTCAGCCATGGAGTCGCACTAGCAGCCTGAAGCATGGGCTGTGCCTCCAGTATCCACATCTCTGACAGGGTGGTCTACCACACGGGGAAGGAGTCCGAGGACTCACCCTCGCCCCAGCAAGGAAATCCTGTCTCGGGTCTGCCTGTTAAAGCCCTGAGCTGCAAGGTGAGGAAGTCACATGACTCATAACTCCTTCTGACATAACTCACTTTTCTTCAACATAACTCACTTGTCTTCAACATAACTCCTTCTGACATAACTCACTTGTCTTCAACATAACTCCTTCTGACATAACTCACTTGTCTTCAACATAACTCCTTCTGACATAACTCACTTGTGTTCAACATAACTCCTTCTGACATAACTCACTTGTGTTCAACATAACTCCTTCTGACATAACTCGCTTGTGTTCAACATAACTCCTTCTGACATAACTCACTTGTGTTCAACATAACTCCTTCTGACATAACTCGCTTGTGTTCAACATAACTCCTTCTGACATAACTCACTTGTGTTCAACATAACTCCTTCTGACATAACTCACTTGTGTTCAACATAACTCCTTCTGACATAACTCGCTTGTGTTCAACATAACTCCTTCTGACATAACTCACTTGTGTTCAACATAACTCCTTCTGACATAACTCACTTGTGTTTAACATAACTCACTTGTGTTCAACATAACTCCTTCTGACATAACTCACTTGTGTTCAACATAACTCCTTCTGACATAACTCACTTGTGTTTAACATAACTCACTTGTGTTCAACATAACTCCTTCTGACAAAACTCACTTGTGTTCAACATAACTCACTTGTGTTCAACATAACTCACTTGTCTTCAACCTAACTCCTTCTGACAAAACTCACTTGTGTTCAACATAACTCCTTCTGACAAAACTCACTTGTGTTCAACATAACTCACTTGTCTTAAACCTAACTCCTTCTGACATAACTCACTTGTGTTCAACATAACTCCTTCTGACAAAACTCACTTGTGTTCAACATAACTCCTTCTGACAAAACTCACTTGTGTTCAACATAACTCCTTCCGACATAACTCACTTGTGTTCAACATAACTCCTTCTGACATAACTCGCTTGTGTTCAACATAACTCCTTCTGACATAACTCACTTGTGTTCAACATAACTCACTTGTGTTCAACATAACTCACTTGTGTTCAACATAACTCTTTCTAACATAACTCACTTGTGTTTAACATAACTCACTTGTGTTAAACATAACTCCTTCTGACATAACTCACTTGTGTTCAACATAACTCACTTGTGTTCAACATAACTCACTTGTGTTCAACATAACTCTTTCTAACATAACTCACTTGTGTTTAACATAACTCACTTGTGTTCAACATAACTCCTTCTGACATAACTCACTTGTGTTCAACATAACTCCTTCTGACATAACTCACTTGTGTTCAACATAACTCCTTCTGACATAACTCGCTTGTGTTCAACATAACTCCTTCTGACATAACTCACTTGTGTTCAACATAACTCCTTCTGACATAACTCACTTGTGTTCAACATAACTCCTTCTGACATAACTCGCTTGTGTTCAACATAACTCCTTCTGACATAACTCACTTGTGTTCAACATAACTCCTTCTGACATAACTCACTTGTGTTTAACATAACTCACTTGTGTTCAACATAACTCCTTCTGACATAACTCACTTGTGTTCAACATAACTCCTTCTGACATAACTCACTTGTGTTTAACATAACTCACTTGTGTTCAACATAACTCCTTCTGACAAAACTCACTTGTGTTCAACATAACTCACTTGTGTTCAACATAACTCACTTGTCTTCAACCTAACTCCTTCTGACAAAACTCACTTGTGTTCAACATAACTCCTTCTGACAAAACTCACTTGTGTTCAACATAACTCACTTGTCTTAAACCTAACTCCTTCTGACATAACTCACTTGTGTTCAACATAACTCCTTCTGACAAAACTCACTTGTGTTCAACATAACTCCTTCTGACAAAACTCACTTGTGTTCAACATAACTCCTTCCGACATAACTCACTTGTGTTCAACATAACTCCTTCTGACATAACTCGCTTGTGTTCAACATAACTCCTTCTGACATAACTCACTTGTGTTCAACATAACTCCTTCTGACATAACTCACTTGTGTTCAACATAACTCACTTGTGTTCAACATAACTCCTTCTGACATAACTCACTTGTGTTCAACATAACTCCTTCTGACATAACTCACTTGTGTTCAACATAACTCCTTCTGACATAACTCACTTGTGTTCAACATAACTCCTTCTGACATAACTCACTTGTGTTCAACATAACTCCTTCTGACATAACTCACTTGTGTTCAACATAACTCACTTGTGTTCAACATAACTCCTTCTGACATAACTCACTTGTGTTCAACATAACTCCTTCTGACATAACTCACTTGTGTTCAACATAACTCCTTCTGACATAACTCACTTGTGTTTAACATAACTCACTTGTGTTTAACATAACTCACTTGGGTTTAACATAACTCACTTGTGTTCAACATAACTCCTTCTGACATAACTCACTTGTGTTCAACATAACTCACTTGTGTTTAACACAACTCACTCGGGTTTAACATAACTCACTTGTGTTCAACAAAACTCCTTCTGACATAACTCACTTGTGTTCAACAAAACTCCTTCTGACATAACTCACTTGTGTTCAACAAAACTCCTTCTGACATAACTCGCTTGTGTTCAACATAACTCACTTGTCTTCAACCTAACTCCTTCTGACATAACTCACTTGTGTTCAACATAACTCCTTCTGACAAAACTCACTTGTGTTCAACATAACTCCTTCTGACAAAACTCACTTGTGTTCAACATAACTCCTTCCGACATAACTCACTTGTGTTCAACATAACTCCTTCTGACATAACTCGCTTGTGTTCAACATAACTCCTTCCGACATAACTCACTTGTGTTCAACATAACTCCTTCCGACATAACTCACTTGTGTTCAACATAACTCCTTCTGACATAACTCACTTGTGTTCAACATAACTCCTTCTGACATAACTCACTTGTGTTCAACATAACTCCTTCTGACATAACTCACTTGTGTTCAACATAACTCCTTCTGACATAACTCACTTGTGTTCAACATAACTCCTTCTGACATAACTCACTTGTGTTCAACATAACTCCTTCTGACATAACTCACTTGTGTTCAACATAACTCACTTGTGTTCAACATAACTCCTTCTGACATAACTCACTTGTGTTCAACATAACTCCTTCTGACATAACTCACTTGTGTTCAACATAACTCCTTCCGACATAACTCACTTGTGTTCAACATAACTCACTTGTGTTCAACATAACTCCTTCTGACATAACTCACTTGTGTTCAACATAACTCCTTCTGACATAACTCACTTGTGTTCAACATAACTCCTTCTGACATAACTCACTTGTGTTCAACATAACTCCTTCCGACATAACTCACTTGTGTTCAACATAACTCCTTCTGACATAACTCGCTTGTGTTCAACATAACTCCTTCCGACATAACTCACTTGTGTTCAACATAACTCCTTCTGACATAACTCAGTTGTGTTCAACATAACTCCTTCTGACATAACTCACTTGTGTTCAACATAACTCACTTGTGTTCAACATAACTCACTTGTGTTCAACATAACTCTTTCTAACATAACTCACTTGTGTTTAACATAACTCACTTGTGTTAAACATAACTCCTTCTGACATAACTCACTTGTGTTCAACATAACTCCTTCTGACATTACTCACTTGTGTTTAACATAACTCACTTGTGTTTAACATAACTCACTTGGGTTTAACATAACTCACTTGTGTTCAACATAACTCCTTCTGACATAACTCACTTGTGTTCAACATAACTCCTTCTGACATAACTCACTTGTGTTCAACATAACTCACTTGTGTTTTACATAACTCACTTGGGTTTAACATAACTCACTTGTGTTCAACATAACTCCTTCTGACATAACTCACTTGTGGTCAACATAACTCCTTCTGACATAACTCGCTTGTGTTCAACATAACTCCTTCCGACATAACTCACTTGTGTTCAACATAACTCCTGACATAACTCACTTGTGTTCAACATAACTCACTTGTGTTCAACATAACTCTTTCTGACATAACTCACTTGTATTTAACATAACTCACTTGTGTTCAACATAACTCCTTCTGACATAACTCACTTGTGTTCAACATAAGTCCTTCCGACATAACTCACTTGTGTTCAACATAACTCCTTCTGACATAACTCGCTTGTGTTCAACATAACTCCTTCCGACATAACTCACTTGTGTTCAACATAACTCACTTGTGTTCAACATAACTCCTTCTGACATAACTCACTTGTGTTCAACATAACTCCTTCTGACATAACTCACTTGTGTTCAACATAACTCCTTCTGACATAACTCACTTGTGTTCAACATAACTCACTTGTGTTCAACATAACACCTTCAAACATAACTCACTTGTGTTTAACATAACTCACTTGTGTTAAACATAACTCCTTCTGACATAACTCACTTGTGTTCAACATAACTCCTTCTGACATTACTCACTTGTGTTTAACATAACTCACTTGTGTTTAACATAACTCACTTGGGTTTAACATAACTCACTTGTGTTCAACATAACTCCTTCTGACATAACTCACTTGTGTTCAACATAACTCCTTCTGACATAACTCACTTGTGTTCAACATAACTCCTTCCGACATAACTCACTTGTGTTCAACATAACTCCTTCCGACATAACTCACTTGTGTTCAACATAACTCACTTGTGTTCAACATAACTCCTTCCGACATAACTCACTTGTGTTCAACATAACTCACTTGTGTTCAACATAACTCCTTCTGACATAACTCACTTGTGTTCAACATAACTCCTTCTGACATAACTCACTTGTGTTCAACATAACTCCTTCTGACATAACTCACTTGTGTTCAACATAACTCCTTCCGACATAACTCACTTGTGTTCAACATAACTCACTTGTGTTCAACATAACTCCTTCTGACATAACTCACTTGTGTTCAACATAACTCCTTCTGACATAACTCACTTGTGTTCAACATAACTCCTTCTGACATAACTCACTTGTGTTCAACATAACTCCTTCCGACATAACTCACTTGTGTTCAACATAACTCCTTCTGACATAACTCGCTTGTGTTCAACATAACTCCTTCCGACATAACTCACTTGTGTTCAACATAACTCCTTCTGACATAACTCAGTTGTGTTCAACATAACTCCTTCTGACATAACTCACTTGTGTTCAACATAACTCACTTGTGTTCAACATAACTCACTTGTGTTCAACATAACTCTTTCTAACATAACTCACTTGTGTTTAACATAACTCACTTGTGTTAAACATAACTCCTTCTGACATAACTCACTTGTGTTCAACATAACTCCTTCTGACATTACTCACTTGTGTTTAACATAACTCACTTGTGTTTAACATAACTCACTTGGGTTTAACATAACTCACTTGTGTTCAACATAACTCCTTCTGACATAACTCACTTGTGTTCAACATAACTCCTTCTGACATAACTCACTTGTGTTCAACATAACTCACTTGTGTTTTACATAACTCACTTGGGTTTAACATAACTCACTTGTGTTCAACATAACTCCTTCTGACATAACTCACTTGTGGTCAACATAACTCCTTCTGACATAACTCGCTTGTGTTCAACATAACTCCTTCCGACATAACTCACTTGTGTTCAACATAACTCCTGACATAACTCACTTGTGTTCAACATAACTCACTTGTGTTCAACATAACTCTTTCTGACATAACTCACTTGTATTTAACATAACTCACTTGTGTTCAACATAACTCCTTCTGACATAACTCACTTGTGTTCAACATAACTCCTTCCGACATAACTCACTTGTGTTCAACATAACTCCTTCTGACATAACTCACTTGTGTTCAACATAACTCCTTCTGACATAACTCACTTGTGTTCAACATAACTCCTTCTGACATTACTCACTTGTGTTTAACATAACTCACTTGTGTTTAACATAACTCACTTGGGTTTAACATAACTCACTTGTGTTCAACATAACTCCTGACATAACTCACTTGTGTTCAACATAACTCCTTCTGACATAACTCACTTGTGTTCAACATAACTCACTCGTGTTTTACATAACTCACTTGGGTTTAACATAACTCACTTGTGTTCAACATAACTCCTTCTGACATAACTCACTTGTGTTCAACATAACTCCTGACATAACTCACTTGTGTTCAACATAACTCCTTCTGACATAACTCACTTGTATTTAACATAACTCACTTGTGTTCAACATACCTCCTTCTGACATAACTCACTTGTATTTAACATAACTCACTTGTGTTCAACATAACTCCTTCTGACACAACTCACTTCTGTTCAACATAACTCACTTGTGTTCAACATACCTCCTTCTGACATAACTCACTTGTATTTAACATAACTCACTTGTGTTCAACATAACTCCTTCTGACATAACTCACTTGTGTTCAACATAACTCATTCTGACATAACTCACTTGTATTTAACATAACTCACTTGTGTTCAACATAACTCCTTCTGACATAACTCACTTGTGTTTAACATAATTCACTTGTGTTCAACATAACTCCTGACATAACTCACTTGTGTTCAACATAACTCCTTCTGACATAACTCACTTGTATTTAACATAACTCACTTGTGTTCAACATACCTCCTTCTGACATAACTCACTTGTATTTAACATAACTCACTTGTGTTTAACATAACTCCTTCTGACATAACTCACTTGTGTTCAACATAACTCCTTCTGACATAACTCACTTGTGTTCAACATAACTCATTCTGACATAACTCACTTGTGTTCAACATAACTCTTTCTGACATAACTCACTTGTGTTTAACATAACTCACTTGTGTTCAACATAACTCCTTCTGACATAACTCACTTGTGTTTAACATAATTCACTTGTGTTCAACATAACTCCTTCTGACATAACTCACTTGTGTTCAACATAACTCTTTCTGACATAACTCACTTGTGTTTAACATAATTCACTTGTGTTCAACATAACTCCTGACATAACTCACTTGTGTTCAACATAACTCCTGACATAACTCACTTGTGTTCAACATAACTCCTTCTGACATAACTCACTTGTATTTAACATAACTCACTTGTGTTCAACATACCTCCTTCTGACATAACTCACTTGTATTTAACATAACTCACTTGTGTTCAACATAACTCCTTCTGACATAACTCACTTGTGTTCAACATAACTCATTCTGACATAACTCACTTGTGTTCAACATAACTCATTCTGACATAACTCACTTGTGTTTAACATAACTCGCTTGTGTTTAATATAACTCACTTGTGTTTAACATAACTCACTTGTGTTCAACATGACTCCTTCTGACATAACTCACTTGTGTTCAACATAATTCACTTGTGTTCAACATAACTCCTGACATAACTCACTTGTGTTCAACATAACTCCTGACATAACTCACTTGTGTTCAACATAACTCCTTCTGACATAACTCACTTGTATTTAACATAACTCACTTGTGTTCAACATACCTCTTTCTGACATAACTCACTTGTATTTAACATAACTCACTTGTGTTCAACATAACTCCTTCTGACATAACTCACTTCTGTTCAACATAACTCACTTGTGTTCAACATACCTCCTTCTGACATAACTCACTTGTATTTAACATAACTCACTTGTGTTCAACATAACTCCTTCTGACATAACTCACTTGTGTTCAACATAACTCATTCTGACATAACTCACTTGTATTTAACATAACTCACTTGTGTTCAACATAACTCCTTCTGACATAACTCACTTGTGTTTAACATAACTCCTTCTGACATAACTCACTTGTGTTTAACATAATTCACTTGTGTTCAACATAACTCCTGACATAACTCACTTGTGTTCAACATAACTCCTTCTGACATAACTCACTTGTATTTAACATAACTCACTTGTGTTCAACATACCTCCTTCTGACATAACTCACTTGTATTTAACATAACTCACTTGTGTTTAACATAACTCCTTCTGACATAACTCACTTGTGTTCAACATACCTCCTTCTGACATAACTCACTTGTATTTAACATAACTCACTTGTGTTTAACATAACTCCTTCTGACATAACTCACTTGTGTTCAACATAACTCCTTCTGACATAACTCACTTGCGTTTAACATAACTCACTTGTGTTTAACATAACTCCTTCTGACATAACTCACTTGTGTTCAACATAACTCCTTCTGACATAACTCACTTGTGTTCAACATAACTCCTTCTGACATAACTCACTTGTGTTCAACATAACTCATTCTGACATAACTCACTTGTGTTCAACATAACTCATTCTGACATAACTCACTTGTATTTAACATAACTCACTTGTGTTTAACATAACTCACTTGTGTTCAACATAACTCCTTCTGAAATAACTCACTTGTATTTAACATAACTCACTTGTGTTCAACATAACTCCTTCTGAAATAACTCACTTGTATTTAACATAACTCACTTGTGTTCAACATAACTCCTTCTGACATAACTCACTTGTGTTTAACATAACTCCTTCTGACATAACTCACTTGTGTTTAACATAACTCACTTGTGTTCAACATAACTCCTTCTGACATAACTCACTTGTGTTCAACATAACTCACTTGTGTTCAACATAACACCTTCAAACATAACTCACTTGTGTTTAACATAACTCACTTGTGTTAAACATAACTCCTTCTGACATAACTCACTTGTGTTCAACATAACTCCTTCTGACATTACTCACTTGTGTTTAACATAACTCACTTGTGTTTAACATAACTCACTTGGGTTTAACATAACTCACTTGTGTTCAACATAACTCCTTCTGACATAACTCACTTGTGTTCAACATAACTCCTTCTGACATAACTCACTTGTGTTCAACATAACTCCTTCCGACATAACTCACTTGTGTTCAACATAACTCCTTCCGACATAACTCACTTGTGTTCAACATAACTCACTTGTGTTCAACATAACTCCTTCCGACATAACTCACTTGTGTTCAACATAACTCACTTGTGTTCAACATAACTCCTTCTGACATAACTCACTTGTGTTCAACATAACTCCTTCTGACATAACTCACTTGTGTTCAACATAACTCCTTCTGACATAACTCACTTGTGTTCAACATAACTCCTTCCGACATAACTCACTTGTGTTCAACATAACTCACTTGTGTTCAACATAACTCCTTCTGACATAACTCACTTGTGTTCAACATAACTCCTTCTGACATAACTCACTTGTGTTCAACATAACTCCTTCTGACATAACTCACTTGTGTTCAACATAACTCCTTCCGACATAACTCACTTGTGTTCAACATAACTCCTTCTGACATAACTCGCTTGTGTTCAACATAACTCCTTCCGACATAACTCACTTGTGTTCAACATAACTCCTTCTGACATAACTCAGTTGTGTTCAACATAACTCCTTCTGACATAACTCACTTGTGTTCAACATAACTCACTTGTGTTCAACATAACTCACTTGTGTTCAACATAACTCTTTCTAACATAACTCACTTGTGTTTAACATAACTCACTTGTGTTAAACATAACTCCTTCTGACATAACTCACTTGTGTTCAACATAACTCCTTCTGACATTACTCACTTGTGTTTAACATAACTCACTTGTGTTTAACATAACTCACTTGGGTTTAACATAACTCACTTGTGTTCAACATAACTCCTTCTGACATAACTCACTTGTGTTCAACATAACTCCTTCTGACATAACTCACTTGTGTTCAACATAACTCACTTGTGTTTTACATAACTCACTTGGGTTTAACATAACTCACTTGTGTTCAACATAACTCCTTCTGACATAACTCACTTGTGGTCAACATAACTCCTTCTGACATAACTCGCTTGTGTTCAACATAACTCCTTCCGACATAACTCACTTGTGTTCAACATAACTCCTGACATAACTCACTTGTGTTCAACATAACTCACTTGTGTTCAACATAACTCTTTCTGACATAACTCACTTGTATTTAACATAACTCACTTGTGTTCAACATAACTCCTTCTGACATAACTCACTTGTGTTCAACATAACTCCTTCCGACATAACTCACTTGTGTTCAACATAACTCCTTCTGACATAACTCACTTGTGTTCAACATAACTCCTTCTGACATAACTCACTTGTGTTCAACATAACTCCTTCTGACATTACTCACTTGTGTTTAACATAACTCACTTGTGTTTAACATAACTCACTTGGGTTTAACATAACTCACTTGTGTTCAACATAACTCCTGACATAACTCACTTGTGTTCAACATAACTCCTTCTGACATAACTCACTTGTGTTCAACATAACTCACTCGTGTTTTACATAACTCACTTGGGTTTAACATAACTCACTTGTGTTCAACATAACTCCTTCTGACATAACTCACTTGTGTTCAACATAACTCCTGACATAACTCACTTGTGTTCAACATAACTCCTTCTGACATAACTCACTTGTATTTAACATAACTCACTTGTGTTCAACATACCTCCTTCTGACATAACTCACTTGTATTTAACATAACTCACTTGTGTTCAACATAACTCCTTCTGACACAACTCACTTCTGTTCAACATAACTCACTTGTGTTCAACATACCTCCTTCTGACATAACTCACTTGTATTTAACATAACTCACTTGTGTTCAACATAACTCCTTCTGACATAACTCACTTGTGTTCAACATAACTCATTCTGACATAACTCACTTGTATTTAACATAACTCACTTGTGTTCAACATAACTCCTTCTGACATAACTCACTTGTGTTTAACATAATTCACTTGTGTTCAACATAACTCCTGACATAACTCACTTGTGTTCAACATAACTCCTTCTGACATAACTCACTTGTATTTAACATAACTCACTTGTGTTCAACATACCTCCTTCTGACATAACTCACTTGTATTTAACATAACTCACTTGTGTTTAACATAACTCCTTCTGACATAACTCACTTGTGTTCAACATAACTCCTTCTGACATAACTCACTTGTGTTCAACATAACTCATTCTGACATAACTCACTTGTGTTCAACATAACTCTTTCTGACATAACTCACTTGTGTTTAACATAACTCACTTGTGTTCAACATAACTCCTTCTGACATAACTCACTTGTGTTTAACATAATTCACTTGTGTTCAACATAACTCCTTCTGACATAACTCACTTGTGTTCAACATAACTCTTTCTGACATAACTCACTTGTGTTTAACATAATTCACTTGTGTTCAACATAACTCCTGACATAACTCACTTGTGTTCAACATAACTCCTGACATAACTCACTTGTGTTCAACATAACTCCTTCTGACATAACTCACTTGTATTTAACATAACTCACTTGTGTTCAACATACCTCCTTCTGACATAACTCACTTGTATTTAACATAACTCACTTGTGTTCAACATAACTCCTTCTGACATAACTCACTTGTGTTCAACATAACTCATTCTGACATAACTCACTTGTGTTCAACATAACTCATTCTGACATAACTCACTTGTGTTTAACATAACTCGCTTGTGTTTAACATAACTCACTTGTGTTTAACATAACTCACTTGTGTTCAACATGACTCCTTCTGACATAACTCACTTGTGTTCAACATAATTCACTTGTGTTCAACATAACTCCTGACATAACTCACTTGTGTTCAACATAACTCCTGACATAACTCACTTGTGTTCAACATAACTCCTTCTGACATAACTCACTTGTATTTAACATAACTCACTTGTGTTCAACATACCTCTTTCTGACATAACTCACTTGTATTTAACATAACTCACTTGTGTTCAACATAACTCCTTCTGACATAACTCACTTCTGTTCAACATAACTCACTTGTGTTCAACATACCTCCTTCTGACATAACTCACTTGTATTTAACATAACTCACTTGTGTTCAACATAACTCCTTCTGACATAACTCACTTGTGTTCAACATAACTCATTCTGACATAACTCACTTGTATTTAACATAACTCACTTGTGTTCAACATAACTCCTTCTGACATAACTCACTTGTGTTTAACATAACTCCTTCTGACATAACTCACTTGTGTTTAACATAATTCACTTGTGTTCAACATAACTCCTGACATAACTCACTTGTGTTCAACATAACTCCTTCTGACATAACTCACTTGTATTTAACATAACTCACTTGTGTTCAACATACCTCCTTCTGACATAACTCACTTGTATTTAACATAACTCACTTGTGTTTAACATAACTCCTTCTGACATAACTCACTTGTGTTCAACATACCTCCTTCTGACATAACTCACTTGTATTTAACATAACTCACTTGTGTTTAACATAACTCCTTCTGACATAACTCACTTGTGTTCAACATAACTCCTTCTGACATAACTCACTTGCGTTTAACATAACTCACTTGTGTTTAACATAACTCCTTCTGACATAACTCACTTGTGTTCAACATAACTCCTTCTGACATAACTCACTTGTGTTCAACATAACTCCTTCTGACATAACTCACTTGTGTTCAACATAACTCATTCTGACATAACTCACTTGTGTTCAACATAACTCATTCTGACATAACTCACTTGTATTTAACATAACTCACTTGTGTTTAACATAACTCACTTGTGTTCAACATAACTCCTTCTGAAATAACTCACTTGTATTTAACATAACTCACTTGTGTTCAACATAACTCCTTCTGAAATAACTCACTTGTATTTAACATAACTCACTTGTGTTCAACATAACTCCTTCTGACATAACTCACTTGTGTTTAACATAACTCGCTTGTGTTTAACATAACTTCCATAAAAAGGTAACATAATAATATTATGATATGATAAATGGGTCCAAAAAGTATTTGATAAAGATGTTATTAAATACTCCCATTTGCTTTAAACCAAATAAATGAAGTATTGTGAGTGCATCTTACCTTTCTGTGTTTGTATGTGAAGCAGCAATATGTAATATATATATACTGTATCTATCCTCCATGAAGATCACATTCATTTGGTGTAAACGTCTGCTTCTCTCGTCTGCCGCGTTATCTTCATCAGGAAACACCAATTTACGCCATTTTGAGCATGAAAATGATGAACATCTAGAGGAAGCACAGCACAATCACATAGAAAGCATAAACCAAAAGAGAAATATTCAAACTTATTTTATTTTATGACTTTGTTTTTGAACATCTCATGGTTAAGCCACCTGGTGGCAAGGTGAGGCACTGCCTCACCTTGCCTCCCCTGACAGCGCATTACTGGTATGTATGTATATATATATATATATATATATATATATATATATATATATATATATATATATATATATATATATATATATATATATATATATATATATATGCCACTTGGCAACAGCACAAATACTTAGAGTTTGAGCACATTTTTCCCATAACTGGAGGCATGAATGTGAGGTGATGTCATGTGTTGTGGACCAAGATGGCCCAAGGTCTTTGTAAAAGTACACTATGTACAGTAAGAGAACACACCATCATTCATGCTCGCATCTCTTGTGCATTGTCACCATTTCATTGCTGTGTAGCGCCGTGTGTACTGTACACATACTGTACTGTACTGTACATGGACTGTACTTGCATAAACCTTGGTAACCTTGGTATCCTGTCACCAGACTACTTCTGACAAATCTTTTGATCAGAAACATGAGTTTAGTCACAAAGCATGTAGAGAAAGTACAGTACTCTGGATTTACAGTACACTTTGCTGTACATGTCACCCATATCCACATTCACTATACTGTATACTGTACCAAATACTGTACTGCGTACTGTACACTGTAATGATACCAAGTATCATTACAGTGGATGTAGATCCACCCATGACATTTGTTTACATTCAGGGTGCTAGCTTTTGTTAGCAATGAGCTATTGTATCCTCCTACAGTGTGTAGTGCAGCATGTTTAGATATTCCTCGTCCTCCAGTGATAATGGTACTTGTAAGAATTGTACTTTATTTGTCGCCAAGGACGCCAGGATTAGTGATTTAGAAGTAGCTACAACACTGTGGATGGATGTTAGCTGCTAGCTAGCTAACCATGTCTTAAAGCACCTCTTCCTGAGTGTTAGAACTTCACTTTTTACACATACATGCCTCCATTTAGTGAACGAAGTGTACTTTTGTAGTCAGTGGGAACAATATTCTGCAACATTTAGTGAACGAAGTGTACTTTTGTAGTCACTGGGAACAATATTCTGCAACATTTAGTGAACGAAGTGTACTTTTGTAGTCAGTGGGAACAATATTCTGCAACATTTAGTGAACGAAGTGTACTTTTGTAGTCAGTGGGAACAATATTCTGCAACATTTAGTGAACGAAGTGTACTTTTGTAGTCAGTGGGAACAATATTCTGCAACATTTAGTGAACGAAGTGTACTTTTGTAGTCAGTGGGAACAATATTCTGCAACATTTAGTGAACGAAGTGTACTTTTGTAGTCAGTGGGAACAATACTCTGCAACATTTAGTGAACGAAGTGTACTTTTGTAGTCAGTGGGAACAATACTCTGCAACATTTAGTGAACGAAGTGTACTTTTGTAGTCAGTGGGAACAATACTCTGCAACATTTAGTGAACGAAGTGTACTTTTGTAGTCAGTGGGAACAATACTCTGCAACATTTAGTGAACGAAGTGTACTTTTGTAGTCAGTGGGAACAATACTCTGCAACATTTAGTGAACGAAGTGTACTTTTGTAGTCAGTGGGAACAATATTCTGCAACATTTAGTGAACGAAGTGTACTTTTGTAGTCAGTGGGAACAATATTCTGCAACATTTAGTGAACGAAGTGTACTTTTGTAGTCAGTGGGAACAATATTCTGCAACATTTAGTGAACGAAGTGTACTTTTGTAGTCAGTGGGAACAATATTCTGCAACATTTAGTGAACGAAGTGTACTTTTGTAGTCAGTGGGAACAATATTCTGCAACATTTAGTGAACGAAGTGTACTTTTGTAGTCAGTGGGAACAATATTCTGCAACATTTAGTGAACGAAGTGTACTTTTGTAGTCACTGGGAACAATATTCTGCAACATTTAGTGAACGAAGTGTACTTTTGTAGTCACTGGGAACAATATTCTGCAACATTTAGTGAACGAAGTGTACTTTTGTAGTCAGTGGGAACAATATTCTGCAACATTTAGTGAACGAAGTGTACTTTTGTAGTCAGTGGGAACAATATTCTGCAACATTTAGTGAACGAAGTGTACTTTTGTAGTCAGTGGGAACAATATTCTGCAACATTTAGTGAACGAAGTGTACTTTTGTAGTCAGTGGGAACAATATTCTGCAACATTTAGTGAACGAAGTGTACTTTTGTAGTCAGTGGGAACAATACTCTGCAACATTTAGTGAACGAAGTGTACTTTTGTAGTCAGTGGGAACAATACTCTGCAACATTTAGTGAACGAAGTGTACTTTTGTAGTCAGTGGGAACAATATTCTGCAACATTTAGTGAACGAAGTGTACTTTTTTAGTCAGTGGGAACAATATTCTGCAACATTTAGTGAACGAAGTGTACTTTTGTAGTCAGTGGGAACAATATTCTGCAACATTTAGTGAACGAAGTGTACTTTTGTAGTCAGTGGGAACAATATTCTGCAACATTTAGTGAACGAAGTGTACTTTTGTAGTCAGTGGGAACAATATTCTGCAACATTTAGTGAACGAAGTGTACTTTTGTAGTCAGTGGGAACAATATTCTGCAACATTTAGTGAACGAAGTGTACTTTTGTAGTCAGTGGGAACAATATTCTGCAACATTTAGTGAACGAAGTGTACTTTTGTAGTCAGTGGGAACAATATTCTGCAACATTTAGTGAACGAAGTGTACTTTTGTAGTCAGTGGGAACAATACTCTGCAACATTTAGTGAACGAAGTGTACTTTTGTAGTCAGTGGGAACAATACTCTGCAACATTTAGTGAACGAAGTGTACTTTTGTAGTCAGTGGGAACAATACTCTGCAACATTTAGTGAACGAAGTGTACTTTTGTAGTCAGTGGGAACAATATTCTGCAACATTTAGTGAACGAAGTGTACTTTTGTAGTCAGTGGGAACAATATTCTGCAACATTTAGTGAACGAAGTGTACTTTTGTAGTCAGTGGGAACAATATTCTGCAACATTTAGTGAACGAAGTGTACTTTTGTAGTCAGTGGGAACAATATTCTGCAACATTTAGTGAACGAAGTGTACTTTTGTAGTCAGTGGGAACAATATTCTGCAACATTTAGTGAACGAAGTGTACTTTTGTAGTCAGTGGGAACAATATTCTGCAACATTTAGTGAACGAAGTGTACTTTTGTAGTCAGTGGGAACAATATTCTGCAACATTTAGTGAACGAAGTGTACTTTTGTAGTCAGTGGGAACAATATTCTGCAACATTTAGTGAACGAAGTGTACTTTTGTAGTCAGTGGGAACAATATTCTGCAACATTTAGTGAACGAAGTGTACTTTTGTAGTCAGTGGGAACAATATTCTGCAACATTTAGTGAACGAAGTGTACTTTTGTAGTCACTGGGAACAATATTCTGCAACATTTAGTGAACGAAGTGTACTTTTGTAGTCAGTGGGAACAATATTCTGCAACATTTAGTGAACGAAGTGTACTTTTGTAGTCAGTGGGAACAATATTCTGCAACATTTAGTGAACGAAGTGTACTTTTGTAGTCACTGGGAACAATATTCTGCAACATTTAGTGAACGAAGTGTACTTTTGTAGTCACTGGGAACAATATTCTGCAGTATTCCACAGCAAAAAGTACTGCAAGTTTTATGAAAGTACATATTTTTGTTGAAGAAGAATGATTGATTTGATTCCATCTCCACAAGTTGCAGGTCCTCCCAGCTAAGATGTTCCTGCTAGGAACCTTGTAGAAGACCACCATGTATGCATGATGGTGACAGTGCAGTGTAGAAGACCACCATGTATGCATGATGGTGACAGTGCAGTGTAGAAGACCACCATGTATGCATGATGGTGACAGTGCAGTGTAGAAGACCACCATGTATGCATGATGGTGACAGTGCAGTGTAGAAGACCACCATGTATGCATGATGGTGACAGTGCAGTGTAGAAGACCACCATGTATGCATGATGGTGACAGTGCAGTGTAGAAGACCACCATGTATGCATGATGGTGACAGTGCAGTGTAGAAGACCACCATGTATGCATGATGGTGACAGTGCAGTGTAGAAGACCACCATGTATGCATGATGGTGACAGTGCAGTGTAGAAGACCACCATGTATGCATGATGGTGACAGTGCAGTGTAGAAGACCACCATGTATGCATGATGGTGTCACTCATGGCACGGTGACATCAACGCTCCTCTTTTAGCAGGTGAAGGAGAGGGGGAGGGGCACCGATGACATAATGCTCTATATTTGATATTGTTGTGTTATGGAGCGAGGCGGAGCCACAGCAGGTTGCACATGGAGCCTCAGTGGGCGGACTGTGGCTTCTAATCCTGGAAGGCTGCGTGAGGACTGTGGCAGCACGAGTCATGGAAGTCCTGGTCTTGGATTGAAGGAGGCGGGGCAAGCTGCCATGGACAGGTTCCTGGTAAGATGACTTGTGTCTTTGGACCAGGCAGTGTTCCACTTGGACTTGCCAAGCTTCTTTACCTTGGTCTTCTGCTGCCTTCACCTTTGGCCTCACCTCCGATGCCAGGAAGGTGGATGCCTCAAGAGCTGCACTTGTAGCGAGACTTGGAGAGAAGCGACTGCAGGTGGAACTCTTTCAGAGGAAGTCTGCTCTCAGCTGAATTTGTCTGATGAAGGAGGTCTCCTCACAAGTTGGACTCAGTGATGCTGGGGGCCGACAGAGGTCCATAGGGGCCGACAGGGGTCCATAGGGGCCGACAGGGGTCCATAGGGGCCGACAGGGGTCCATAGGGGCCGACAGAGGCCCATAGGGGCCGACAGGGGTCCATAGGGGCCGACAGGGGTCCATAGGGGCCGACAGGGGTCCATAGGGGCCGACAGGGGTCCATAGGGGCCGACAGAGGCCCATAGGGGCCGACAGGGGTCCATAGGGGCCGACAGAGGCCCATAGGGGCCGACAGGGGCCCATAGGGGCCGACAGGGGTCCATAGGGGCCGACAGAGGCCCATAGGGGCCGACAGGGGTCCATAGGGGCCGACAGGGGTCCATAGGGGCCGACAGAGGCCCATAGGGGCCGACAGAGGCCCATAGGGGCCGACAGGGGTCCATAGGGGCCGACAGAGGCCCATAGGGGCCGACAGGGGTCCATAGGGGCCGACAGGGGTCCATAGGGGCCGACAGGGGTCCATAGGGGCCGACAGAGGCCCATAGGGGCCGACAGGGGTCCATAGGGGCCGACAGAGGCCCATAGGGGCCGACAGGGGCCCATAGGGGCCGACAGGGGTCCATAGGGGCCGACAGAGGCCCATAGGGGCCGACAGGGGTCCATAGGGGCCGACAGGGGTCCATAGGGGCCGACAGAGGCCCATAGGGGCCGACAGGGGCCTATAGAGCGGGTGTAGCAGAGTACGTCTCAGGAAGGGGCTGCTGCTCCCGGGCCTCGCATGGCTTAGGATTGTCCAGGTCTTAGGGTTGTCCAGGTCTTAGGGGGATTTCCCAGTAATCTGGATCAGGACAGAAATATCTTGAAGGTGAACGTTGGAGAAAGTGCTCCACTCTTCTGACTCTTGTTCCACCTGGCAGGGAGGTCCACAGTCCGGCCCTAGGGCCACCTGCAGTTCTTGTTTTTCCATTGGCCGCTGGAATATTCTAACACCTTCATTTACAAAACTTAACACCTTCATATCCTATACAAAACCTAACACACACACAGATATTAAAATGATATCATACGATACACACTGATGTGGTACTACACTATATATGTATCATATTAACAATGATATTGTTATATTAGCTGCAGCCCACATGCTAAAGTTATATCGTACAATACACTATATATATACATGGTAGTATACATATATACATGGTAGTATACATGGTAATATACATATATACATGGTAGTATACATGTTAATATACATATATACATGGTAGTATACATGGTAATAGACATATATACATGGTAGTATACATATATACATGGTAATATACATATATACATGGTAGTATACATGGTAATATACATATATACATGGTAGTATACATGGTAATATACATATATACATGGTAGTATACATGGTAGTATACATATATACATGGTAGTATACATATATACATGGTAGTATACATGGTAATATACATATATACATGGTAGTACACATGGTAATATACATATATACATGGTAGTACACATATATACATGGTAGAATACACTATGTATACATGTTAGTATTCATATAGTGTATATACATGTTAGTATACACTATACAGTGGTGGTCTTGTAAAGAACATCATGTCATGGCTGTCTTGACTTTACAATCATTTCTACAACTCTTATTTGTTAGTGATGTAGTGATTGGAGCACATACTTGTTGTTGTTGTGATGTAGTGATTGGAGCACATACTTGTTGTTGTTGTGATGTAGTGATTGGAGCACATACTTGTTGTTGTTGTGATGTAGTGATTGGAGCACATACTTGTTGTTGTTGTGATGTAGTGATTGGAGCACATACTTGTTGTTGTTGTGATGTAGTGATTGGAGCACATACTTGTTGTTGTTGTGATGTAGTGATTGGAGCACATACTTGTTGTTGTTAGTGATGTAGTGATTGGAGCACATACTTGTTGTTGTTAGTGATGTAGTGATTGGAGCACATACTTGTTGTTGTTGTGATGTAGTGATTGGAGCACATACTTGTTGTTGTTGTGATGTAGTGATTGGAGCACATACTTGTTGTTGTTGTGATGTAGTGATTGGAGCACATACTTGTTGTTGTTGTGATGTAGTGATTGGAGCACATACTTGTTGTTGTTGTGATGTAGTGATTGGAGCACATACTTGTTGTTGTTGTGATGTAGTGATTGGAGCACATACTTGTTGTTGTTGTGATGTAGTGATTGGAGCACATACTTGTTGTTGTTGTGATGTAGTGATTGGAGCACATACTTGTTGTTGTTGTGATGTAGTGATTGGAGCACATACTTGTTGTTGTTGTGATGTAGTGATTGGAGCACATACTTGTTGTTGTTGTGATGTAGTGATTGGAGCACATACTTGTTGTTGTTAGTGATGTAGTGATTGGAGCACATACTTGTTGTTGTTAGTGATGTAGTGATTGGAGCACATACTTGTTGTTGTTGTGATGTAGTGATTGGAGCACATACTTGTTGTTGTTGTGATGTAGTGATTGGAGCACATACTTGTTGTTGTTGTGATGTAGTGATTGGAGCACATACTTGTTGTTGTTGTGATGTAGTGATTGGAGCACATACTTGTTGTTGTTGTGATGTAGTGATTGGAGCACATACTTGTTGTTGTTGTGATGTAGTGATTGGAGCACATACTTGTTGTTGTTGTGATGTAGTGATTGGAGCACATACTTGTTGTTGTTGTGATGTAGTGATTGGAGCACATACTTGTTGTTGTTGTGATGTAGTGATTGGAGCACATACTTGTTGTTGTTGTGATGTAGTGATTGGAGCACATACTTGTTGTTGTTGTGATGTAGTGATTGGAGCACATACTTGTTGTTGTTGTGATGTAGTGATTGGAGCACATACTTGTTGTTGTTAGTGATGTAGTGATTGGAGCACATACTTGTTGTTGTTAGTGATGTAGTGATTGGAGCACATACTTGTTGTTGTTGTGATGTAGTGATTGGAGCACATACTTGTTGTTGTTGTGATGTAGTGATTGGAGCACATACTTGTTGTTGTTGTGATGTAGTGATTGGAGCACATACTTGTTGTTGTTGTGATGTAGTGATTGGAGCACATACTTGTTGTTGTTGTGATGTAGTGATTGGAGCACATACTTGTTGTTGTTGTGATGTAGTGATTGGAGCACATACTTGTTGTTGTTGTGATGTAGTGATTGGAGCACATACTTGTTGTTGTTGTGATGTAGTGATTGGAGCACATACTTGTTGTTGTTGTGATGTAGTGATTGGAGCACATACTTGTTGTTGTTGTGATGTAGTGATTGGAGCACATACTTGTTGTTGTTAGTGATGTAGTGATTGGAGCACATACTTGTTGTTGTTAGTGATGTAGTGATTGGAGCACATACTTGTTGTTGTTGTGATGTAGTGATTGGAGCACATACTTGTTGTTGTTAGTGATGTAGTGATTGGAGCACATACTTGTTGTTGTTGTGATGTAGTGATTGGAGCACATACTTGTTGTTGTTGTGATGTAGTGATTGGAGCACATACTTGTTGTTGTTGTGATGTAGTGATTGGAGCACATACTTGTTGTTGTTGTGATGTAGTGATTGGAGCACATACTTGTTGTTGTTGTGATGTAGTGATTGGAGCACATACTTGTTGTTGTTGTGATGTAGTGATTGGAGCACATACTTGTTGTTGTTGTGATGTAGTGATTGGAGCACATACTTGTTGTTGTTGTGATGTAGTGATTGGAGCACATACTTGTTGTTGTTAGTGATGTAGTGATTGGAGCACATACTTGTTGTTGTTAGTGATGTAGTGATTGGAGCACATACTTGTTGTTGTTGTGATGTAGTGATTGGAGCACATACTTGTTGTTGTTGTGATGTAGTGATTGGAGCACATACTTGTTGTTGTTAGTGATGTAGTGATTGGAGCACATACTTGTTGTTGTGATGTAGTGAT
Organism: Entelurus aequoreus; assembly: GCF_033978785.1. Lineage (NCBI taxonomy): Eukaryota > Metazoa > Chordata > Actinopteri > Syngnathiformes > Syngnathidae > Entelurus > Entelurus aequoreus. Next base: position 90,323,577 of record NC_084732.1, read on the forward strand.
TGGAGCACATACTTGTTGTTGTTGTGATGTAGTGATTGGAGAACATACTTGTTGTTGTTGTGATGTAGTGATTGGAGAACATACTTGTTGTTGTTGTGATGTAGTGATTGGAGCACATACTTGTTGTTGTTAGTGATGTAGTGATTGGAGCACATACTTGTTGTTAGTGATGTAGTGATTGGAGCACATACTTGTTGTTGTTGTGATGTAGTGATTGGAGCACATACTTGTTGTTGTGATGTAGTGATTGGAGCACATACTTGTTGTTGTTGTGATGTAGTGATTGGAGCACATACTTGTTGTTGTTGTGATGTAGTGATTGGAGCACATACTTGTTGTTGTTAGTGATGTAGTGATTGGAGCACATACTTGTTGTTGTTGTGATGTAGTGATTGGAGCACATACTTGTTGTTGTTGTGATGTAGTGATTGGAGCACATACTTGTTGTTGTTGTGATGTAGTGATTGGAGCACATACTTGTTGTTGTTGTGATGTAGTGATTGGAGCACATACTTGTTGTTGTTGTGATGTAGTGATTGGAGCACATACTTGTTGTTGTTGTGATGTAGTGATTGGAGCACATACTTGTTGCTCACAAAAAACATTCATGAAGTTTGCTTCTTTTATGAATGTATTATGGGTGAAATAGTGTATTTAAAATACTTTTATGTATTGCTACAGTGTATGTCAAATACTTTGAAGTACTAATGTGTGTACTTGTTGTGTTTCAGAGCATGTTGACACAGGTGCAGTTTGGACCAATGAAGTTACTTCAAGACTCACTTCAGGTGTGTGATATCATATTATCATATTTATGTATCATCATATTACCATATTTATACACATGTATCATCATATCATCATATTTATATACATGTATCATCATATTGTCATATTTATACACATGTATCATCATATCATCATATATTAGTCTAAGACTAGATGTGACCAATCTAAGACTAGGACTAGATGTGACCAATCTAAGTCTAAGACTAGATGTGACCAATCTAAGTCTAAGACTAGATGTGACCAATCTAAGTCTAAGACTAGATGTGACCAATCTAAGTCTAGGACTAGATGTGACCAATCTAAGTCTAAAACTAGATGTGACCAATCTAAGTCTAGGACTAGATGTGACCAATCTAAGTCTAAGACTAGATGTGACCAATCTAAGTCTAAGACTAGATGTGACCAATCTAAGTCTAGGACTAGATGTGACCAATCTAAGTCTAGGACTAGATGTGACCAATCTAAGTCTAGGACTAGATGTGACCAATCTAAGTCTAGGACTAGATGTGACCAATCTAAGTCTAGGACTAGATGTGACCAATCTAAGTCTAAGACTAGATGTGACCAATCTAAGTCTAAGACTAGATGTGACCAATCTAAGTCTAAGACTAGATGTGACCAATCTAAGTCTAAGACTAGATGTGACCAATCTAAGTCTAGGACTAGATGTGACCAATCTAAGTCTAAGACTAGATGTGACCAATCTAAGTCTAGGACTAGATGTGACCAATCTAAGTCTAAGACTAGATGTGACCAATCTAAGTCTAAGACTAGATGTGACCAATCTAAGTCTGTCTAAGACTAGATGAGACCAATCTAAGTCTAAGACTAGATGTGACCAATCAAAGTCTAAGACTAGATGTGACCAATCTAAGTCTAAGACTAGATGTGACCAATCTAAGTCTAAGACTAGATGTGACCAATCTAAGTCTAGGACTAGATGTGACCAATCTAAGTCTAAAACTAGATGTGACCAATCTAAGTCTAGGACTAGATGTGACCAATCTAAGTCTAAGACTAGATGTGACCAATCTAAGTCTAAGACTAGATGTGACCAATCTAAGTCTAGGACTAGATGTGACCAATCTAAGTCTAGGACTAGATGTGACCAATCTAAGTCTAAGACTAGATGTGACCAATCTAAGTCTAAGACTAGATGTGACCAATCTAAGTCTAAGACTAGATGTGACCAATCTAAGTCTAAGACTAGATGTGACCAATCTAAGTCTAAGACTAGATGTGACCAATCTAAGTCTAGGACTAGATGTGACCAATCTAAGTCTAAGACTAGATGTGACCAATCTAAGTCTAGGACTAGATGTGACCAATCTAAGTCTAAGACTAGATGTGACCAATCTAAGTCTAAGACTAGATGTGACCAATCTAAGTCTGTCTAAGACTAGATGAGACCAATCTAAGTCTAAGACTAGATGTGACCAATCAAAGTCTAAGACTAGATGTGACCAATCTAAGTCTAAGACTAGATGTGACCAATCTAAGTCTAAGACTAGATGTGACCAATCTAAGTCTAAGACTAGATGTGACCAATCTAAGTCTAAGACTAGATGTGACCAATCTAAGTCTAAGACTAGATGTGACCAATCTAAGTCTAGGACTAGATGTGACCAATCTAAGTCTAAGACTAGATGTGACCAATCTAAGTTTAAGACTAGATGTGACCAATCTAAGTCTGTCTAAGACTAGATGAGACCAATCTAAGTCTAAGACTAGATGAGACCAATCTAAGTCTAAGACTAGATGTGACCAATCTAAGTCTAAGACTAGATGTGACCAATCTAAGTCTAAGACTAGATGTGGCCAATCTAAGTCTAAGACTAGATGTGACCAATCTAAGGCTAAGACTAGTTGTGACCAATCTAAGTCTAAGACTAGTTGTGGCCAATCGAAGTCTAGGACTAGATGTGACCAATCTAAGTCTAGGACTAGATGTGACCAATCTAAGTCTAAGACTAGATGTGACCAATCTAAGTCTAGGACTAGATGTGACCAATCTAAGTCTAAGACTAGATGTGACCAATCTAAGTCTAGGACTAGATGTGACCAATCTAAGTCTAGGACTAGATGTGACCAATCTAAGTCTAAGACTAGATGTGACCAATCTAAGGCTAAGACTAGATGTGACCAATCTAAGGCTAAGACTAGTTGTGACCAGTCTAAGTCTAAGACTAGTTGTGACCAGTCTAAGACTAGATGTGACCAATCTAAGTCTAAGACTAGATGTGACCAATCTAAGTCTAGGACTGGATGTGACCAATCTAAGTCTAGGACTAGATGTGACCAATCTAAGTCTAAGACTAGATGTGACCAATCTAAGGCTAAGGCTAGATGTGACCAATCTAAGGCTAAGACTAGTTGTGACCAGTCTAAGTCTAAGACTAGTTGTGACCAGTCTAAGACTAGATGTGACCAATCTAAGTCTAAGACTAGATGTGACCAATCTAAGTCTAAGACTAGATGTGACCAATCTAAGTCTAAGACTAGATGTGACCATTGTAAGTCTAAGACTAGATGTGACCAATCTAAGTCTAAGACTAGATGTGACCAATGTAAGTCTAAGACTAGATGTGACCAATGTAAGTCTAAGACTAGATGTGACCAATCTAAGTCTGTCTAAGACTAGATGAGACCAATCTAAGTCTAAGACTAGATGTGACCAATCTAAGTCTAAGACTAGATGTGACCAATCTAAGTCTAAGACTAGATGTGACCAATCTAAGTCTAAGACTAGATGTGACCAATCTAAGTCTAAGACTAGATGTGACCAATCTAAGTCTAAGACTAGATGTGACCAATCTAAGTCTAAGACTAGATGTGACCAATCTAAGTCTAAGACTAGATGTGACCAATCTAAGTCTAAGACTAGATGTGACCAATCTAAGTCTAGGACTAGATGTGACCAATCTAAGTCTAAGACTAGATGTGACCAATCTAAGTCGAGGACTAGATGTGACCAATCTAAGGCTAAGACTAGATCTGACCAATCTAAGGCTAAGACTAGATGTGACCAATCTAAGGCTAAGACTAGCTGTGACCAGTCTAAGTCTAAGACTAGTTGTGACCAGTCTAAGACTAGATGTGACCAATCTAAGTCTAAGACTAGATGTGACCAATCTAAGTCTAGAACTAGATGTGACCAAACTAAGTCTAAGACTAGATGTGACAATCTAAGTCTAGGACTAGATGTGACCAATCTAAGTCTAAGACTAGATGTGACCAATCTAAGGCTAAGACTAGATGTGACCAATCTAAGGCTAAGACTAGTTGTGACCAGTCTAAGACTAGATGTGACCAATCTAAGTCTAAGACTAGATGTGACCAATCTAAGTCGAGGACTAGATGTGACCAATCTAAGTCTAAGACTAGATGTGACCAATGTAAGTCTAAGACTAGATGTGACCAATCTAAGTCTGTCTAAGACTAGATGAGACAATCTAAGTCTAAGACTAGATGTGACCAATCTAAGTCTGTCTAAGACTAGATGAGACCAATCTAAGTCTAAGACTAGATGTGACCAATCTAAGTCTAAGACTAGATGTGACCAATCTAAGTCTAAGACTAGATGTGACCAATCTAAGTCTAAGACTAGATGTGACCAATCTAAGTCTAAGACTAGATGTGACCAATCTAAGTCTAGGACTAGATGTGACCAATCTAAGTCTAGGACTAGATGTGACCAATCTAAGTCTAAGACTAGATGTGACCAATCTAAGTCTAAGACTAGATGTGACCAATCTAAGTCTAAGACTAGATGTGACCAATCTAAGTCTAAGACTAGATGTGACCAATCTAAGTCTAGGACTAGATGTGACCAATCTAAGTCTAGGACTAGATGTGACCAATCTAAGTCTAGGACTAGATGTGACCAATCTAAGTCTAAGACTAGATGTGACCAATCTAAGTCTAGGACTAGATGTGACCAATCTAAGTCTAAGACTAGATGTGACCAATCTAAGTCTAAGACTAGATGTGACCAATCTAAGTCTAAGACTAGATGTGACCAATCTAAGTCTAAGACTAGATGTGACCGATCTCTTTAGCGTTAGCATTAGCCATGTCTTGCTAAGGAAGTAAGCTACGGAGGCTCCTGAGGGCCAACAAGTACAGAGTATAGATCTTTGTTGTTCTTTAAAATGGAATATGTTGTTCAAATGGAGATAGTTGCACAACATCCATCTTGTCTTGGTTGACCACCACTTCCTGGAAGAAGTCACCTGACTGAATACCAGCACTAACCCACACAGATAGTCAGCTGAGTGGTGTCTTCTCTTGGCTGAGTGGTGTCTTCTCTTGGCTGAGTGGTGTCTTCTCTGGGCTGAGTGGTGTCTTCTCTTGGCTGAGTGGTGTCTTCTCTTGGCTGAGTGGTGTCTTCTCTTGGCTGAGTGGTGTCTTCTCTTGGCTGAGTGGTGTCTTCTCTTGGCTGAGTGGTGTCTTCTCTGGGCTGAGTGGTGTCTTCTCTGGGCTGAGTGGTGTCTTCTCTGGGCTGAGTGGTGTCTTCTCTTGGCTGAGTGGTGTCTTCTCTTGGCTGAGTGGTGTCTTCTCTTGGCTGAGTGGTGTCTTCTCTTGGCTGAGTGGTGTCTTCTCTTGGCTGAGTGGTGTCTTCTCTTGGCTGAGTGGTGTCTTCTCTTGGCTGAGTGGTGTCTTCTCTTGGCTGAGTGGTGTCTTCTCTTGGCTGAGTGGTGTCTTCTCTTGGCTGAGTGGTGTCTTCTCTGGGCTGAGTGGTGTCTTCTCTTGGCTGAGTGGTGTCTTCTCTTGGCTGAGTGGTGTCTTCTCTTGGCTGAGTGGTGTCTTCTCTTGGCTGAGTGGTGTCTTCTCTTGGCTGAGTGGTGTCTTCTCTTGGCTGAGTGGTGTCTTCTCTTGGCTGAGTGGTGTCTTCTCTTGGCTGAGTGGTGTCTTCTCTTGGCTGAGTGGTGTCTTCTCTTGGCTGAGTGGTGTCTTCTCTGGGCTGAGTGGTGTCTTCTCTGGGCTGAGTGGTGTCTTCTCTGGGCTGAGTGGTGTCTTCTCTGGGCTGAGTGATGTCTTCTCTTGGCTGAGTGGTGTCTTCTCTGGGCTGAGTGGTGTCTTCTCTTGGCTGAGTGGTGTCTTCTCTGGGCTGAGTGGTGTCTTCTCTGGGCTGAGTGGTGTCTTCTCTTGGCTGAGTGGTGTCTTCTCTTGGCTGAGTGGTGTCTTCTCTTGGCTGAGTGGTGTCTTCTCTGGGCTGAGTGGTGTCTTCTCTTGGCTGAGTGGTGTCTTCTCTTGGCTGAGTGGTGTCTTCTCTGGGCTGAGTGGTGTCTTCTCTTGGCTGAGTGGTGTCTTCTCTTGGCTGAGTGGTGTCTTCTCTTGGCTGAGTGGTGTCTTCTCTTGGCTGAGTGGTGTCTTCTCTTGGCTGAGTGGTGTCTTCTCTTGGCTGAGTGGTGTCTTCTCTTGGCTGAGTGGTGTCTTCTCTGGGCTGAGTGGTGTCTTCTCTGGGCTGAGTGGTGTCTTCTCTTGGCTGAGTGGTGTCTTCTCTTGGCTGAGTGGTGTCTTCTCTTGGCTGAGTGGTGTCTTCTCTTGGCTGAGTGGTGTCTTCTCTTGGCTGAGTGGTGTCTTCTCTTGGCTGAGTGGTGTCTTCTCTGGGCTGAGTGGTGTCTTCTCTTGGCTGAGTGGTGTCTTCTCTTGGCTGAGTGGTGTCTTCTCTTGGCTGAGTGGTGTCTTCTCTTGGCTGAGTGGTGTCTTCTCTTGGCTGAGTGGTGTCTTCTCTGGGCTGAGTGGTGTCTTCTCTGGGCTGAGTGGTGTCTTCTCTCTCTTGCAGGTACTTTTAGTTTTTGCCAAAGAGGACAGTCAGAGCAGCGCCTTCTGCTGGGCGTGTGAGCGAGCCAACTACAGCTGCAGCCTGGCACGCACGCCCGAGTCCGCCCTCCAGTGCTTCGCCCAAAAACACCACCACCTCGTCCTCATCGACCACCGACATTCCAGACACTTTGACGCTGAAGCACTGTGCCGGTAGGACCTCGCCATGGATCCTTGTCCTCTGCAGGGGACATTTGGCACTAAACATTTACACTTCAGGAGGAAGACAGAATGTAAAAGAGGGTTCAGATAAAAAAGTTCGTAATCTACCGTACTTCTCGGGCTAAACAGCACGCTGGTAATTAAGCCACACCCACAATATTTTAGAAGGAATAAATATTTTAACATAGCCGCAGATGGTACAAAATATTCTGTAAATGTTTATTTACATACCTTCATTGTTCCCAAACGGTGTCTGTAACACGGCAGTAAAACGGCTGATCAAACAAAACAGAGGTCATGGTCATGGACCTACTAGCTGCGCAAGCTAGCTCTCCACTCAGCTAAACAGACTCAATAACTCCACTTTGCTGAATTTATTAGTGAAAGTGAAACAATACAAAATGAATGCTATTGTAAGTTAATAATATTAACACAAACACCTGTAAACCTGTTAGCGGGTGAGCGGTCCTGGACTCTCACCACGGGCGGGTGAGCGGTCCTGGACTCTCATCACGTGCGGGTGAGCAATCCTTGACTCTCACCAAGGGCGGGTGAGCGGTCCTGGACTCTCACCACGTGCGGGTGAGCAATCCTGGACTCTCACCAAGGGCGGGTGAGCGGTCCTGGACTCTCACCACGGGCGGGTGAGCAATCCTGGACTCTCACCACGGGCGGGTGAGCGGTCCTGGACTCTCACCACGGGCAGGTGAGCGGTCCTGGACTCTCACCACGGGCGGGTGAGCGGTCCTGGACTCTCACCACGTGCGGGTGAGCAATCCTGGACTCTCACCACGGGCAGGTGAGCGGTCCTGGACTCTCACCACAGGCAGGTGAGCGGTCCTGGACTCTCACCACGTGCGGGTGAGCAATCCTGGACTCTCACCACGGGCGGGTGAGCGGTCCTGGACTCTCACCACGGGCGGGTGAGCAATCCTGGACTCTCACCACGGGCGGGTGAGCGGTCCTGGACTCTCACCACGGGCAGGTGAGCGGTCCTGGACTCTCACCACGTGCGGGTGAGCAATCCTGGACTCTCACCACGGGCAGGTGAGCGGTCCTGGACTCTCACCACGGGCAGGTGAGCGGTCCTGGACTCTCACCACGTGCAGGTGAGCAATCCTGGACTCTCACCACGGGCGGGTGTGCGGTCCTGGACTCTCACCACAGGCAGGTGAGCGGTCCTGGACTCTCACCACGGGCAGGTGAGCGGTCCTGGACTCTCACCATGTGCGGGTGAGCAATCCTGGACTCTCACCACGGGCGGGTGTGCGGTCCTGGACTCTCACCACAGGCAGGTGAGCGGTCCTGGACTCTCACCACAGGCAGGTGAGCGGTCCTGGACTCTCACCACGGGCAGGTGAGCGGTCCTGGACTCTCACCACGTGCGGGTGAGCAATCCTGGACTCTCACCACAGGCAGGTGAGCGGTCCTGGACTCTCACCACAGGCAGGTGAGCGGTCCTGGACTCTCACCACAGGCAGGTGAGTGGTCCTGGACTCTCACCACGGGCGGGTGTGCGGTCCTGGACTCTCACCACAGGCAGGTGAGCGGTCCTGGACCAGCGTTGGATCTGTGTGGTACATTGGGAGTGTGAAAAAGAGCAAAGCCTTTGATGTGATGCCCTGTCTTCTCTATGTGTTTATGTGCAGGTCCATGAGAGCACTCAGCTGTGCAGAAAACACTGTGATGGTGGCCGTAGTCAGGAGGTAAGTCACATTAGTCAGGAGGTAAGTCACATTAGTCAGGAGGTAGGTCACAGTTAGGAGGTAAGTCACATTAGTCAGGAGGTAAGTCACATTAGTCAGGAGGTAGGTCACATTAGTCAGGAGGTAGGTCACATTAGTCAGGAGGTAAGTCACATTAGTCAGGAGGTAGGTCACATTAGTCAGGAGGTAAGTCACATTAGTCAGGAGGTAGGTCACATTAGTCAGGAGGTAAGTCACATTAGTCAGGGGGTAGGTCACATTAGTCAGGAGGTAGGTCACATTAGTCAGGAGGTAGGTCACATTAGTCAGGAGGTAAGTCACATTAGTCAGGAGGTAGGTCACATTAGTCAGGAGGTAAGTCACATTAGTCAGGAGGTAGGTCACATCAGTCAGGAGGTAGGTCACATCAATCAGGAGGTAAGTCACATCAGTCAGGAGGTAGGTCACATCAGTCAGGAGGTAGGTCACATTAGTCAGGAGGTAAGTCACATTAGTCAGGAGGTAGGTCACATTAGTCAGGAGGTAGGTCACATTAGTCAGGAAGTAGGTCACATCAGTCAGGAGGTAAGTCACATTAGTCAGGAGGTAGGTCACATCAGTCAGGAGGTAGGTCACATCAGTCAGGAGGTAGGTCACATCAGTCAGGAGGTAGGTCACATTAGTCAGGAGGTAAGTCACATTAGTCAGGAGGTAGGTCACATCAGTCAGGAGGTAGGTCACATTAGTCAGGAGGTAAGTCACATTAGTCAGGAGGTAGGTCACATCAGTCAGGAGGTAGGTCACATTAGTCAGGAGGTAAGTCACATTAGTCAGGAGGTAGGTCACATCAGTCAGGAGGTAGGTCACATCAGTCAGGAGGTAAGTCACATTAGTCAGGAGGTAGGTCACATCAGTCAGGAGGTAGGTCACATTAGTCAGGAGGTAGGTTACAGTAGTCACGTCAGTCAGGAGGTAGGTCACATCAGTCAGGAGGTAGGTCACATCAATCAGGAGGTAGGTCACATCAATCAGGAGGTAGGTCACATCAATCAGGAGGTAGGTCACATCAATCAGGAGGTAGGTCACATCAGTCAGGAGGTAGGTCACATCAATCAGGAGGTAGGTCACATCAATCAGGAGGTAGGTCACATCAATCAGGAGGTAGGTTACAGTAGTCACGTCAGTCAGGAGGTAGGTCACATCAATCAGGAGGTAGGTCACATTAGTCAGGAGGTAGGTTACAGTAGTCACGTCAGTCAGGAGGTAGGTCACATCAATCAGGAGGTAAGTCACATTAGTCAGGAGGTAGGTCACATCAATCAGGAGGTAGGTCACATCAGTCAGGAGGTAGGTCACATTAGTCAGGAGGTAGGTTACAGTAGTCACGTCAGTCAGGAGGTAGGTCACATCAATCAGGAGGTAGGTCACATCAATCAGGAGGTAAGTCACATTAGTCAGGAGGTAGGTCACATCAGTCAGGAGGTAGGTCACATCAGTCAGGAGGTAGGTCACATCAGTCAGGAGGTAGGTCACATCAGTCAGGAGGTAGGTCACATTAGTCAGGAGGTAAGTCACATTAGTCAGGAGGTAGGTCACATCAGTCAGGAGGTAGGTCACATCAATCAGGAGGTAAGTCACATCAGTCAGGAGGTAGGTCACATTAGTCAGGAGGTAAGTCACATTAGTCAGGAGGTAGGTCACATTAGTCAGGAGGTAGGTCACATTAGTCAGGAGGTAGGTCACATCAGTCAGGAGGTAAGTCACATTAGTCAGGAGGTAGGTCACATCAGTCAGGAGGTAGGTCACATCAGTCAGGAGGTAGGTCACATTAGTCAGGAGGTAAGTCACATTAGTCAGGAGGTAGGTCACATCAGTCAGGAGGTAGGTCACATTAGTCAGGAGGTAAGTCACATTAGTCAGGAGGTAGGTCACATCAGTCAGGAGGTAGGTCACATTAGTCAGGAGGTAAGTCACATTAGTCAGGAGGTAGGTCACATCAGTCAGGAGGTAGGTCACATCAGTCAGGAGGTAAGTCACATTAGTCAGGAGGTAGGTCACATCAGTCAGGAGGTAGGTCACATTAGTCAGGAGGTAGGTTACAGTAGTCACGTCAGTCAGGAGGTAGGTCACATCAATCAGGAGGTAAGTCACATTAGTCAGGAGGTAGGTCACATCAATCAGGAGGTAGGTCACATCAGTCAGGAGGTAGGTCACATTAGTCAGGAGGTAGGTTACAGTAGTCACGTCAGTCAGGAGGTAGGTCACATCAATCAGGAGGTAGGTCACATCAATCAGGAGGTAGGTCACATCAATCAGGAGGTAGGTTACAGTAGTCACGTCAGTCAGGAGGTAGGTCACATCAATCAGGAGGTAGGTCACATCAATCAGGAGGTAAGTCACATTAGTCAGGAGGTAGGTCACATCAGTCAGGAGGTAGGTCACATCAGTCAGGAGGTAGGTCACATCAGTCAGGAGGTAGGTCACATCAGTCAGGAGGTAGGTCACATTAGTCAGGAGGTAAGTCACATTAGTCAGGAGGTAGGTCACATCAGTCAGGAGGTAGGTCACATCAATCAGGAGGTAAGTCACATCAGTCAGGAGGTAGGTCACATTAGTCAGGAGGTAAGTCACATTAGTCAGGAGGTAGGTCACATTAGTCAGGAGGTAGGTCACATTAGTCAGGAGGTAGGTCACATCAGTCAGGAGGTAAGTCACATTAGTCAGGAGGTAGGTCACATCAGTCAGGAGGTAGGTCACATTAGTCAGGAGGTAAGTCACATTAGTCAGGAGGTAGGTCACATCAGTCAGGAGGTAGGTCACATCAGTCAGGAGGTAAGTCACATTAGTCAGGAGGTAGGTCACATCAGTCAGGAGGTAGGTCACATTAGTCAGGAGGTAAGTCACATTAGTCAGGAGGTAGGTCACATCAGTCAGGAGGTAGGTCACATTAGTCAGGAGGTAAGTCACATTAGTCAGGAGGTAGGTCACATCAGTCAGGAGGTAGGTCACATTAGTCAGGAGGTAAGTCACATTAGTCAGGAGGTAGGTCACATCAGTCAGGAGGTAGGTCACATCAGTCAGGAGGTAAGTCACATTAGTCAGGAGGTAGGTCACATCAGTCAGGAGGTAGGTCACATTAGTCAGGAGGTAGGTCACATTAGTCAGGAGGTAGGTCACATTAGTCAGGAGGTAAGTCACATTAGTCAGGAGGTAGGTCACATCAGTCAGGAGGTAGGTCACATCAGTCAGGAGGTAGGTCACATCAGTCAGGAGGTAAGTCACATCAGTCAGGAGGTAGGTCACATCAGTCAGGAGGTAGGTCACATTAGTCAGGAGGTAGGTTACAGTAGTCACGTCAGTCAGGAGGTAGGTCACATCAATCAGGAGGTAGGTCACATCAATCAGGAGGTAGGTCACATCAATCAGGAGGTAGGTTACAGTAGTCACGTCAGTCAGGAGGTAGGTCACATCAATCAGGAGGTAGGTCACATCAATCAGGAGGTAAGTCACATTAGTCAGGAGGTAGGTTACAGTAGTCACGTCAGTCAGGAGGTAGGTCACATCAATCAGGAGGTAGGTCACATCAATCAGGAGGTAGGTCACATCAATCAGGAGGTAGGTCACATTAGTCAGGAGGTAAGTCACATTAGTCAGGAGGTAGGTCACATCAGTCAGGAGGTAGGTCACATCAGTCAGGAGGTAGGTCACATCAGTCAGGAGGTAAGTCACATCAGTCAGGAGGTAGGTCACATCAGTCAGGAGGTAGGTCACATTAGTCAGGAGGTAGGTTACAGTAGTCACGTCAGTCAGGAGGTAGGTCACATCAATCAGGAGGTAGGTCACATCAATCAGGAGGTAGGTCACATCAATCAGGAGGTAGGTTACAGTAGTCACGTCAGTCAGGAGGTAGGTCACATCAATCAGGAGGTAGGTCACATCAATCAGGAGGTAGGTCACATCAATCAGGAGGTAGGTTACAGTAGTCACGTCAGTCAGGAGGTAGGTCACATCAGTCAGGAGGTAGGTCACATCAATCAGGAGGTAGGTCACATTAGTCAGGAGGTAGGTCACATCAATCAGGAGGTAGGTCACATCAGTCAGGAGGTAGGTCACATTAGTCAGGAGGTAGGTTACAGTAGTCACGTCAGTCAGGAGGTAGGTCACATCAATCAGGAGGTAAGTCACATTAGTCAGGAGGTAGGTCACATCAATCAGGAGGTAGGTCACATCAGTCAGGAGGTAGGTCACATTAGTCAGGAGGTAGGTTACAGTAGTCACGTCAGTCAGGAGGTAGGTCACATCAATCAGGAGGTAGGTCACATCAATCAGGAGGTAGGTCACATCAGTCAGGAGGTAGGTTACAGTAGTCAGGAGGTAGGTTACAGTAGTCACGTCAGTCAGGGGGTAGGTCACGTGGTCAGGGGGTAGGTCAACGTTCAACGTCCACGCTCATCATTCACGCTCATCGTTCACACTCAACGTCCACGCTCATCATTCACACTCAACGTTCACGCTCAACGTTCACGCTCATCGTTCAACGTCCACGCTCATCGTTCAACGTTCACGCTCATCGTTCAACGTTCACGCTCATCGTTCAACGTCCACGCTCATCATTCACACTCAACGTTCACGCTCAACGTTCACGCTCATCGTTCAACGTCCACGCTCATCGTTCAACGTCCACGCTCATCGTTCAACGTTCACGCTCATCGTTCAACGTCCACGCTCATCGTTCAACGTCCACGCTCATCGTTCAACGTCCACGCTCATCGTTCAACGTCCACGCTCATCGTTCAACGTCCACGCTCATCATTCACACTCAACGTTCACGCTCAACGTTCACGCTCATCGTTCAACGTCCACGCTCATCGTTCACGCTCAACGTCCACGCTCATCATTCACACTCAACGTCCACGCTCATCATTCACACTCAACGTCCACGCTCATCATTCACACTCAACGTTCACGCTCAACGTCCACGCTCATCGTTCACGCTCAACGTTCACGCTCATCGTTCAACGTCCACGCTCATCATTCACACTCAACGTTCACGCTCATCGTTCACGCTCAACGTTCACGCTCAACGTTGATGTTGATGGTTGATGGTTGATGGTTGATGTGCTGATGTGTTGTTTTGAAGGCCAGACAGAGAGGAAGTGTCCATCATGCCTCTGATCACTGCTGGCTTTAACAGGGTGAGAGAATAATATGATGACATCATGTTTACATCATGTGACCTGCAGTAAACAGTAGTGTGACCTATGACCCTAGAGGTATGTGGAGAATGCCAACATGATGACTTGTTACAACGAGCTGCTGCAGCTGCAACATGGAGAGCTGCTGGCACACTTTAAACTCAGGTCAGTCATTATTATTATGATCATTGTTATTATGTCTTCATCATTATTATTATCACTATGTCTTCATTATTATTATTATTATTATTACTATGTCTTCATTATTATTATTATTATTATTATTACTATGTCTTCATTATTATTATTATTATTATTATTATTACTATGTCTTCATTATTATTGTTATTATTATTATCATTATTATGTCTTCATTATTATTATTATGTCTTCATTATTATTATTATTATTATTATTACTATGTCTTCATTGTTATTATTCCTATTATTATTTGTATTATTATTACTATGTCTTCATTATTATTATTATTATTATTACTGTCTTCATTATTATTATTTTTATTACTATGTCTTCATCATTATTATTATTATTATTATTACTATGTCTTCATCATTATTATTAATATTAGAGTTATGCTTATTACTATGTCTTCATCATTATTATTATTAGAGTTATGCTTATTACAATGACTTCATCATTATTATTATTATTATTATTACTATGTCTTCATCATTATTATTAGAGTTATGCTTATTACAATAACTTCATCATTATTATTATTAGAGTTATGTTTATTACAATGACTTAATTATTATTGTTATTATTATTATTATTATTATTATTATTAGAGTTATGGTTATTACAATTACTTAATTATTATTATTATTATTTTAATTATTATTATTAGAGTTATGGTTATTACAATGACTTCATCATTATTATTATTATTATTACTATGTCTTCATCATTATTATTAGAGTTATGCTTATTACAATGACTTCATCATTATTATTATTAGAGTTATGTTTATTACAATGACTTAATTATTATTGTTATTATTATTATTATTAGAGTTATGGTTATTACAATGACTTAATTATTATTATTATTATTTTAATTATTATTATTAGTTATGGTTATTACAATGACTTCATCATTATTATTATTATTATTACTATGTCTTCATCATTATTATTAGAGTTATGCTTATTACAATGACTTCATCATCATTATTATTAGAGTTATGGTTATTACAATGACTTAATTATTATTGTTATTATTATTTTTATCATTATTATCAGAGTTATGGTTATTACAATGACTTAATTATTATTATTATTATTTTAATTATTATTATTAGAGTTATGGTTATTACAATAACTTCATCATTATTATTATTAGTAGTAGTAGTAGTATTGTTAGTATTATTATTATTAGTATTGTTGTTATTACAATGATGATGATGATGATTATTAGTATTATCCTAACAATGATTGCTTGTATTTTCTCCTCCCTGACCAGGGCTGCAACATCTATCTTCACAGCTCTGGAACAAAGTCAGGAGGCCATTCAGATCATTTCTGAAGATCAAGTCATTCAGGTGACTTCACCTCAACATTCTCTTCTTCTTCTTCTTCTTCTTCTTCTTGTCCTTGTCATTGTTGTTGTCCTTGTTATTGTTGTTGTCATTGTCCTTGTCATTGTTGTTGTTATTGGTATTGTCCTTGTCATTGTCCTTGTTATTGTTGTTGTTATTGTCATTGTCCTTGTCATTGTTGTTGTTATTGGTATTGTCCTTGTCATTGTCCTTGTTATTGTTATTGTTGTTGTTATTGTCATTGTCCTTGTCATTGTTGTTGTTATTGTTATTGTCCTTGTCATTGTCCTTGTTATTGTTGTTGTTATTGTTATTGTCCTTGTCCTTGTCATTGTTGTTGTTATTGTTATTGTCCTTGTCATTGTCCTTGTTATTGTTGTTGTCATTGTACTTGTCCTTGTCATTGTTGTTGTCATTGTACTTGTCCTTGTCATTGTTGTTGTCATTGTACTTGTCCTTGTCATTGTTGTTGTCATTGTACTTGTCCTTGTCATTGTTGTTGTCCTTGTTATTGTTGTTGTCATTGTCATTGTTGTTGTTATTGTCCTTGTCATTGTCCTTGTTATTGTTGTTGTCATTGTACTTGTCCTTGTCATTGTCCTTGTTATTGTTGTTGTCATTGTACTTGTCCTTGTCATTGTCCTTGTTATTGTTGTTGTCATTGTACTTGTCCTTGTCATTGTCCTTGTTATTGTTGTTGTCATTGTACTTGTTATTGTCGTTGTCATTGTACTTGTCATTGTTGTTGTCATTGTACTTGTCCTTGTTGTCATTGTCATTGTACTTGTCCTTGTTGTCATTGTTGTTGTCATTGTACTTGTTATTGTCTTTGTCATTGTACTTGTCATTGTCGTTGTCATTGTCATTGTACTTGTCCTTGTTGTC